>NC_063057.1:28551455-28851455 GCF_018812025.1 Megalobrama amblycephala | reverse complement strand
CGTGTCTGATTGACCTTTTCAACGGTTGTCTGGATGACCCGTTGCCGTCGAGGGAGAGAGATGGATTGGGTGACATGGATTTTTGGGGGTTCGTCTACTACCTTGAAGATCGGGGTAGGGGGACCCCACCTAATCTACCAGGCAGTGTACATGCTCCAGCCCATGAATCCGTTCCAGAAGTCACAGGGGAGGTAGGCACTGAGCTTCTGCTTAACCCTGGTAAAAGGAGGAGGAGGAGAAGGAGGAAGGTTCCCTTCTTCCCCCAAGGTCCAGAGCCCGCTCCAGCCAGTGAGTCCACTCCAGAGCCCGCTCCAGCCAGTGAGTCCATTCCAGAGCCCGCTCCAGCCAGTGAGTTCACTCCAGAGCCCGCTCCAGCCAATGAGTCCACTCCAGAGCCCGCTCCAGCCAGTGAGTCCACTCCAGAGCCCGCTCCAGCCAGTGAGTTCACTCCAGAGCCCGCTCCAGCCAGTGAGTCCACTCCAGAGCCCGCTCCAGCCAGTGAGTCCACTCCAGAGCCCGCTCCAGCCAGTGAGTCCACTCCAGAGCCCGCTGCAGCCAGTGAGTCCACTCCAGAGCCCGCTCCAGCCAGTGAGTCCACTCCAGAGCCCGCGCCAGCCAGTGAGTCCACTCCAGAGCCCGCGCCAGCCAGTGAGTCCACTCCAGAGCCCGCTCCAGCCAGTGAGTCCACTCCAGAGCCCGCTCCAGCCAGTGAGTCCACTCCAGAGCCCGCTCCAGCCAGTGAGTCCACTCCAGAGCCCGCTCCAGCCAGTGAGTCCACTCCAGAGCCCGCTCCAGCCAGTGAGTCCACTCCAGAGCCCTCTCCAGCCAGTGAGCCCACTCCAGAGCCCGCTCCAGCCAGTGAGCCCACTCCAGAGCCCGCTCCAGCCAGTGAGCCCACTCCAGAGCTCGCTCCAGCCAGTGAGCCCACTCCAGAGCCCGCTCCAGCCAGTGAGCCCACTCCAGAGCCCGCTCCAGCCAGTGAGCCCACTCCAGAGCCCGCTCCAGCCAGTGAGTCCACTCCAGAGCCCGCTCCAGCCAGTGAGTCCACTCCAGAGCCCGCTCCAGCCAGTGAGTCCATTTTGGGTGAGCCACTGCCTCACCCTCATAAGCGGAGGAGAAGGAGGAAAAGGGCTTCCTCCGTCCTACAAGGCCTGGAGACCACTCTAGTGGCTGTTCGTGGGTTCTCCAAGCGCCTTGCCCTGCCGGCGCCACCGAAGCGCCTTGCCCTGCCGGCGCCAACTAAGCGCCTTGCCCTGCCGGCGCCAACTAAGCGCCTTGCCCTGCCTCCTGAGCAGCCAGAGCCGGCCACGGAAACCGTCACCGAGCTGCCCGCTCTCCCTGAGACGGCCATGGAGCACCCTTGGTCAGCCCTGCCGCCTCCGCCGCCACCCAGATCTTCTGCCCTGCCGCCGCCGTCCAAGCCTACTGCCCTGCCGCCCTCCAAACCTTCTGCCCTGCCGCCGTCCAAGCCTTCTGCCCTGCCGCCACCGCCTAGATCTTCTGTCCTGCCGCCGTCATCCAAGCCTTCTGCCCTGCCGCCGCCACCCAGGCTTTCTGCCCTGTCGCCACTGCCCAGGCCGTCTGAACCGTTGGAACCCGCCTGGTCAGTTCCTCCGGCACCACCCTGGCAATCAGCCAGGACTCCAGACCCGCTGGAACCAGCCTGGTCAGTTCCTCCAGCGCCACCCTGGTATTCAGCCAGGACTCCAGAACCGCTGGAACCAGCCTGGTCAGTTCCTCCAGCGCCACCCTGGCTCTCAGCCAGGACTCCAGAACCGCTGGAACCAGCCTGGTCAGTTCCTCCAGCACCGCCCTGGCTATCTGTGGGGCACCCTGGATCTGACCCGCCATCCCTCCCCCTGATCCTCCTCCTGTCCACCTCCCTCCTGAGTTGTGTTTTTGTTTTGTCTGGTGGAGCGTCTGGTAGCCGCTCCTTTGAGGGGGGGTAATGTCACGATCGATTGTGTGAGTGCCCTATCTGCCACTTGAGGGCACTCCATCCTGGACTCTTTCACCCATTGACTACACTACCCATAACGCACTGCCGGACTCACTATCCCTCTATCACTTCATTACCACCAGCTGTCATGCATCATTTAATCAGTGTCTGTCTATTTATACCCTGTCTGTTTCTGTTCACTTCCTGGAGTTTTCAGTTCACTTTCCCAGTCTGTGTTGTTTCCTGTTCCCGTGTTTTGTTTTTGTTATTTTTTATGGACTGATACCTGGTTTTTGACTCATGCTTGTTGTGGACTACGATTTTGGATTTCCCTAATAAATTACCTGCAATTGGATCTGTCTCTCGTCTTCGTGTGTGAGTCCGTGACAGAAGGGGCGCCTTTTTTTGTTTTATCAGAGAGTTTGATCATGTTTTTGGTGAGAGAGGGAGTGATGTTTGACTCTTACCTCTTCTGGAGTGCAGTCACATGAGGCAGCCAATGGGAAAAGCGTTGACCATCAATTGGCAGAAGGCCATGAGAGATTAGGGTAAAAGATGTACAGTAGTTGGCAGGCGGCCACCCTACTAAGAAAATTGTCCCTTACATAAGCAACACCTGAAGTTTTAATTGGTGAAATGACTATGGCAGAAAGGTCGGGGAGTACATGGGAAGGAGATGTGGGAGAAGAGCCCCCGTAGATGAGATCATGGAAAATAACTGTTAGGGTGAATATTACCAGCCAATGATATTACTTTGGTGTGTTTTTAAGAGATAAGAAAATTGTATAAAAACTGTGCCCCGGCTACGGGAGCTTCAGATGCGGAGCTGGCATCTCACTTTGTTGTTTGACAATAAAGTTAAATACTTCTGAGACCTGGAACTTCGACTCTGTGAGTTTTTCTTCGAGACCAGATCTGAAGGGACAAAGAAACATCGAATTTGCCACGACAAACTCCGCCTCCGGGCTCCACTAACGATTCCTTCTGCGCATGCCCAGGCTCTAAACTGACGTTTTTGCGTAACATGTCAACACCCATCGCCGTACGTTTTACATTGTTCATTACAATGGAAGGAAGCAGTGTCACAGCATCCATCTTTTTTTACAGTCTATGGTTTGGCCCTGCAGTTGCTGCTTGCTGTTACATATTCTTTTGTTTTCATGTACAGAAATATATTGTTATAAATAATAATGAACCTTATAATTAGTATACAGTAATAAAGTACTTACAAATAATTTCCAAACTATTAGTTTATAGTTCATTCATAGTTAATATATTGTAGCCTCTACATTGTTAATTTATTAATAGGCTATATACAAATAGTGAGTTCCCCATTCATTGTCACTATAATTAACCAAATTATTATTGTTTAATTAGCTTATATGTAAAGAGTTAGATAATGTTTATCTATGCTTTGTTAACAACTTATTAACCATAAATGATTAACACTTTAGATTAGGTCATGGAAAATTATATATATCATATATTTTTACTTATTATATTAATATTAGAGTTAGTATAGGGTGATAGAATATACAGTTTGTACAGTTTAAAAAACATGCCTAGGCAGAGTCACCATGAATATTAATATATTAACAAAGCAGAAACTACAATATATAAACTATGAATAAACTATAAATTAATTGTTTGTAATAATTTGTAAGTACTTGCTTAAGTAATGTATACTTCAACACTGTATGTGAGCTGCATAAACTCAAACATTCCACATCCTGATAAACACTGATTGAACATGTTCAGTTGATGAAAACCAACACCAGCCACTGTCAACAGGGGGAAAACACAACGAACGTGTCTGTTGGTGTCAGTCAGAATCTGTCAGTGCAGTGTGAGGAAACACGACTGTTGTACCTTGATCTACTGTGTGCTTCTCTGGCTCTCTCTCTGAGGCTTTTTGTGTCTCTGTGTGGAGAAAGAAAAGGAGAGAAGTCAAAAATTAAAGGCAAAATATACAGATAAACTGAAGAAAAGACTAAAGCATGATTGCCCATTAGCAAAATAGTCATAAAACAAACTTCACTAGTTGTGTCTCAGTAAGCACTGTTATATTGATACCGTTTCCTGCAGAGTTGTAGATGTTCACTGGGCCCGTGAAGGTGTTTCCAGAAAGTAAAGGAGCATTTACAGTTGCTCCTGTTTCAGCGTTCACATCAACACCGACTCCACAGTGAGTGCTGCTGCTCATCTGGACTAGAATAGAGAGAGATTAATGACATTTCTAAAATGACAACTTTTTTTCTTGGCCATCTTCTTGAACTGGAAATCCCGAAACACTATTCACATAACGCATTGGAAAAATTTGCTCACAGACTACATCTCCCTAGAATATTTTTCACCTCATTACAACTGTATATCGGAACCACAACACTCCAGATCAGACCTCATTCAACTATTACAAATCTGACACACTCATCCTAATTAATTATGTATTCATTTATTATTATACATATTTATACAAGGTTTTAGTAATATTATGAAATATATCATAGAAACATTGAGCAGTAATAGAATGATGTTGATGGGATGATATTTTGCTTGATATAAGGACAGTAACGGTATAATGAATATCTTTAATAATTTAAAAAAAAAAGAAATATATATATCTAAAATATATAAATATAACCAAATCAAATCTACACCTAACATATACCACACATGATTTTAATGCATCAAATGCTGATTTTAAAGCACCACTCCCTTCTTTTAATGCACCACCTCAGCTTAGGCATACATACAAATAGTAACTGTACTGTGAATGAGAAGGAGAAAAAAAACAAAAAACATGCACACTGACACAAAAGCTAGGAGAGGTGTGGTATGTGTCATTATTTCATTATTACTATTACTATTGTCATTTTACCATTGTTATTATCATTATTATTACTGTTATTATTATTGATATTACTGTTGCCGTCACCGCAAAATATTATCATCATCGCCATCTTTAGCATTACTATTGTTATTATTACTATTGTTGTTATTAATGTTATTATATTATTGTTGATATTACTATTGCTGTCAATACAAAATATTATCATCATCACCATATTTAGGGCCCAAGCGAAAATTCGCGCAGGGCCCTCTTGTTCTTCTAAGGATTATTATTATTTTTTTTTTTTTTTTTTTTTTTATTTTTTTTCCGTCTTCCGGGGCTTTTTGGGGCCTTAACATGCTCAAAAACTCTTGAAAATTGGCACACACATTGGAATCCGCGGCCATTAGGACGCCGGAGAGGCTGGTACCCGGGCGTGGCAGGGGGCTCGACAGCGCCCCCTTGAAAAAAGTCTGAAAATTTGGTCCATATATTAAACACGCTTGCACGTATTAGTATGAAACTCAGTACACATATAGACCTCATCGGGCCGAACAACTTTCGTGCTCTAAGTTAAACACCACGCCAACAGGAAGTCAGCTATTAAGGGTTGTTTTGAAAAACGCATGCTCTGGAATTTGATATACTCCTCCTAGACGATTAATCCGATCGCCACCAAACTCGGTCAGCATGAAGTCAAGACACTGATGATTAAAAATTGCCAGGGGATTTTTGATATCTCGAACGGTTTGGCCGTGGCGAGGCAACGAATTTATGGCGAGAAAAAGGAAACAGGAAATGTGTTATAACGTCTGCATACATATATTGATCTTTATGAAACTTCACGAGTGTGTTCGTTATAGGAGTCTGATCACATGGATGTGACTATTGTGAGTCAAAGTTATAGCGCCACCAACTGGCAGCAGGAAGTGTATCACTTTTTGAAATGTTTTGAGATCACCCTCTTATTTTTACCTGATTTGCTTCAAACTTCATCAGTGTAATGTCAATACACAGCAGATGTAGACCTATGACAGGATTTTTGATATTTGAAATATTGTTGCCATGGCAACAGGTCAAACTGTAATAATATTCTTGAGTGTTTTTGAGGCTCTTAACATGCTTCAAATTGCATGAAACTCGACACACACATCAATATTGTCAACCAGTAGACATGGACAAAGCCATAGAAATGGGCGTGGTGGAGGGGCTCAGTAGCGCCACCTTTTGACAAAAGTGGGGGGTTAGTTTTTCCTACAATCACCAAACTCGGTACACATATTGTTCTCATCAAGCCGGACAATTTTCTAATTTACATTCATTAGCTCCGACCAACAGGAAGTCAGCTATTTTGGTTTGAATGTTAATTTTTTGAAAAAACAGGCTATGAATTTTATACTACTGCTCCTACAGGGTTTATCCAATTTACACCAAACTTTTTTTAACTTGTTGCTAACACATTGAAGTTGTTTAATTGCAAACGGATTTTGGATATCTCAAACGGTTTGGCCGTGGCGAGGCAACGAATTTATGGCAAGAAAAGGGAAACAAAGTGTTATAACTTCTGCATACATTAATTGATTTTGATGAAACTTCGGCTTAGTCTTCGTTGTACAAGGCTGATCACATGGATGTGACTATTGTGATTCAAAGTAATAGCGCCACCAACTGGAAGCAGAAAATGTGTCACTTTCAGCATACATTGAGATCACCCTCTTATTTTTACCTGATTTGCTTCAAAATTCATCAGAATAATGTTAAAACTTGGCACATGTAATCCTTTGAAAATGGGCAGGGAGGAGGGGCTCTATAGTGGCACCTTGTAGTGCAGTAAATGTGGAGTGAATTTGACATAGTCCTTTGATGTTTAACCGTTTTAAGTGCCTATTGCCCGCTGTGCACAGTTGCCCTGAAGCCACCGGGGTGGCGGTGCCACCGGGCTTGGGCCCGCCATCGCTGCTCGCAGCTATATTTAGTATTACTATTGTTATTATTATTATTGTTATTACGGTTACTATTATTTATATAAATGTTATTATTATTATTATTGATATTACTATTTCCGTCAACACAACTTATCAACACCATCTTTAGTATCACTATTGTTATTATTATTACTGTTATTATTATTATTACTGTTGCCGTCATCACAAAATATTATTATCATTGTTATCATACATGCTATTACTATTTAAATACTTCTACTATTACCCATTTGTCATTTCTGCTTATTTTTCATTGCTGTTTTATTGTTGTTTTTGTGTTTTGTTGTTGTGTTTTGTGTTCACACTATGTTGTATGTTTTGCACTCCTAATAAAAAACAAAACAAAATGACAACTTTAATATTATTTACTGATATTCTTTCCTTTATTACCTTCCTTGTGTTTCAGCTTTTCTTCTTCCTGCTCATCTGGTGTGTCATAGTGCGGTTTAGCGGAAGCCATTGTCCTTCACTGACTCACTGCTGTTGGACACAAAGAAAAAGGACCACTTTTACCAGGCACTTTCAAAAATGAAGGTACTATTTGAAAATAAATAAATAAATAATATTTTTTAAAATAGTGAAAGCAGGTGTTGAACCTTCTGAAAATGTTGACTACTTGTATAAGTCAAACTAAATACTTAGTTGGAGTATTATTATATACAAAACTCAATTTTTCCTCTTGAGCAGGTGAAAATTCTCCATTTTTTAAGTTAAAAATATTATAATATTATATGTTATTGGCTTGCTGGCAATCTTCTGCATCTGAAGTGCATTTAGATGTATTTATAGTCATTTTAATGAAGCTCAGATGTACCATGAAAACATCTTCTCTGCAGTTCTAACTTCATAAATAATGTTATGAGATTAATGGGTCACACTTTAGATTAGGGTCCAATTCTCACTATTAACTGACTTTTGCTTCAATAAACTCCTAATTACTGCTTAATAAAGAGTTATGACTCATCATTGCTGCAACCACCTGTGACAATATTCAGTTAAATGCAGTTTTCAGTCAGCACTGCTCATCACTTGCTTTCATGATTGACTAATGAAACCGATAGACACTTTGTGCCTTAATTCTATTCCTAAACCTACAAATCACAGAAAACTTTCTGCATATTTATATTTTAAAACATTACTTAGTATGATTTATAAGCTTTTTATAAATCACAACGATCACAACAGAATCTATGTGGATAAACTGTGGATCATTCATTGCTTTGACACAAAATACATTCAGTATTTCAAGTGTTCAAGTGTTAAACTAGGAATAATGTACTATAGTGAAAACATGGCCCATGGAACATAAACTGCAGTGACTTCTAAATAGTAGAGTGTCATTCTTGATTTGTAAAGAGATTTTAGAAAAAAAAACTGTATGATACTGCCTGTTGTTATTGTTTTTAGCTTTTAGAGTTTTGAAAAAGTGTATTGAGAAACATGTCCTAAGTTAAAGCTGCAGTAGGGAGTTTTTAGAAAACGTTGAATTAGCCTGAAAATTTGAACAAGCACAACTCACAGGTCACTCCCCCTTGCTCTATGCTGCGCTACAGCCCTCCCTCCACAGCTCCTCCCCATCAAAACGGAGCCTGCCGTGAACGCGCAGGCTAGTAAGCAAGCAGGGCCACCGATGACAGCAGATAAAGAGTTATGGCACATTCACTGGTATGGACGAAACATCAACAATATGATTTATATTGACTATGGCCTGCCCATACTTTGACTACAAACTTGGTCCTCAAAACATTACGTATTTTGCAATACATGTAATATAACTATATGACGTTGCACTATTTCTATAAGTAATAAATAGCTAGTAAGATAATATAACAGTAACTAACGTTACAGTATGCAAGTAATTATTCTATCGATATGTAATGCTAAATAAGGTTTACTAGTACATTATTTCAGCAACATGACAAGCCAGTGAATTAGTAGGTTTCAATAGTTGCTTTGCACAGTGCGTGACATTTTATCTGTATGTTATGTGGCTAGAGTTTTGACACCAAGTCCATGGGCTCCGACAAGGAATTCACAACCACAGCGACTTCGAGGAGTCAACGGGCGGGAGAAGAGGAAGCTGTGGTGTGCGCGGAGCATCAGGCAGGGGACGGGCAGGCCTGTTTTGAAATTATCTTAGTTGTGTAGTTCTTAAAAATGAAACAAATCAAGCAGGGATACTTACTTGTCAAGCAGAAATGTGGCTAACTCTGAATCGGTTTTTAATCCTTTCAGGACACGTAGCTCCCTCCACCTCGGAAAAGCCGCTCCGATATTTACCCTCATTTTATTTCGGGCTCTATCTAATTCTTTCTTTTTGGCTTTTTTTATCATCGTCATCTGTCTTTTTCCGTTTACCTGTCTTTATTTTATGAGCAGGTGCCACTCCAGGAAGTGGCAGTTTGGATTGTTTGTCCACCATGAGCAAAGCTGCAGCACACCGGTAATCTTGAATTTGAACGCCTGTACGCGCTGTGCATGAGAGGGGTGTGATCAGCACACGCGAGCTTGATTGACACTGCTAAGACACTCCTCCTGGCTCTGATTGGTTGTTTCTTACCAGGAGCGGTGTATTTCTGCAAATCGCAATAGGACCACTGGGAGGAGCCAGAGGAGCTTGATTTTTTTCACAGATTATCTGTCTCATATTCTACTGTCAGGACATAATGACAGGTTTAACAAATATGTAAAAAATACATTTTTACAAAAGTTACCTACTGCAGCTTTAACTGTAAAAAGTGCAGATAAATATAATTTTATTTATCATCCCATCTGGGTTTGATTTAAAAAAGAAATGATCATTATCTCACATGTTAAAGCTGTCAGCTATAACATCTTCAGCTATTCTTTTTGCATTTGGTTTATGTCACAGAGACGAACTCAGTGATTCCCTCCTCTGGCCATCGGAGGGAGCCCTCACCCGAGTACTAACATTCACATGCACACTACAATTCCCATCATCCCCTGCCTTGGACTAATTACCCGCCAGCTGTACCTCGTTAACCGGACTATAAAGGACTCTCATACACCACACATAGATGCGAAGTCTTGTATTGCCGTGGTGTACAATTCTGAGCGTTATTCTATTATCTGATTGCTTACCTGTTACTGAACCTGCTGCTTATCGTTTACGAACCTCTGCTGCCTGTCCCTGACTTGTGCTTTGTATCATGATCTGTGAGTGTTATCTGCCAGCCCTGACCATTGCCTGCTTCCTGTTTACGATTCTGCCTGTCCTGTATCGTATCTGGTTGCCCCTGATCTACCCTGCCTGTATGACTACGAACTTGTCTAATAAAGCATGCAAATGGATCCCAGCCTGAATGACAATTCGTTACAGTTTGAAACTATGGAGTGAAAATCTTGTGCACACAATAGATCCACAGACGCACAATCATCAACTCACAGATCAGACAATATATGAAATCTGACAACAGCAGTCATGAAAGCTTGTGGAGGCTTGTTAGCAATGCAAGATAATGCAAAATCCAAATTAAAATGAAATGTTTTCAGGACAAATAACCAGCAGGCAAATATTGCACATGATTATGCTTAATAAATCAAGAGGAGAAGAAATTGAGATAATAAATAAAATATGATTCATAGTTCGTCTGAATCAACCCTGAACTGACTTGAGCTAAATAACGACACTACTCTCTTTCAGAGACGCTTTACAGCAGAATCTGAACAGTCTCCACAGCTGTTTCCATAAATGATCCTGTTGTTTCCTTCTGTTTATCACTGTGAAGCTGCTTTAACAAACTACATCAGTCCAGACAACATCCCAGCCATCAAAACAACAATGACAGAGATAGAAGAAGCTGCAAGAGTGATAATAAAACAGCACATGGTTTTATTAAGGCTTCTATACAGAGAAAGATATTACGCATTCATTCCTGTTCTGAAAATGTGTTAAAACTGAAGTAACTTGATTGTCATGTTTTTTTTAACATTACAAGAGAAAAGATCACGTGTCACAGAGTCAGAATTTAGCAGCAGCCTCATCTGTGAAAGCAAAGACACTTGGCAGCTATCTAAAAATGTCCTCTGTGTCTCCAGAGAAACTATAGCAATATAGTCACTGGTCATGCCTCAAGTCTTGTCATGGTCTAAATGATTTATAGAGTCCTTTACAATTACACTGAAGACGAAAGGACTCTACAGTCAGAAACACCATAAACATCATAGAAAATATATACATCAAAAACAAAGATAATACAAAATACAGGTCCAAAAATATCAACAATTAAAAGCCATAAAAAAATAAGTACTGTTGTGCTTCTGATTTGGGCCGATGCAGTGGGAAATGTGGGTGAAATGAGCCACGACAAGGGGATTTGTTTACTGAACTTCTGCACAGATGTAAGTCACAGTTCACAGCGCACTCACCAACAGTATCGTTCATGAACACACACTTTAACTGATGCTCTTGCTTGCTCTCTTTTCTACACTATCTGAGTCCTGAGTCCCTTCAGTAAAAATAGCATATCAACAGTAACTAAGAAATAGTGCATGTAATAGTAAACAGTATCTTTAGTCTGGAAAAGTCCTTCAAGGTGTTAACTTTGAAATAACAATCCATAAGTACTAGTACTTAACTAAAAGTCACATTTACACATTGATTTATTTTTTAATTATTGCATCTTGCAGGCTTATGAATTTATCTTCCTTTGTTTGTCCTCTTGATTGTCTCTTCTTGTCCTAGGCCTGACATTAACCCAAGTTCCCTATCATTTTGCCTTTGTCAACGAGCTGCTGGTTGACGTTTTCTTTCTTTGTTCTGGTTTTTCTTGAACTCAGGGTCAGAAGAAACTGATTCTGTTTCACTGCTGTACTGGGTTACAAGCTGTTCAGGATCAAGCAGAGGCACTTGAATTATAGGATTACTAGTGGTATCTTTGCTCTTTTGCAGGATCTGACTCTTTTGACGGTTAACCCATGCCAGAATCTCCTCACAGTCATAAGGCTTAAGACGGTCATGATGCATGATTCTTGTGTGTCGTAACCCCTGGACCTCATAAAGCACCGGACCACAGCAGGTATCACAAAGGGTCCTTTCCAAGGTGCTTGGAGTTTTGGACTTTGTCCCTTCTTTTTGGTGCTGTCCCTCATGTACACAAGATCTCCCACATTATACATTTTCTCTTGAGACCTGAGATCATACGTCTTCTTTTGACATTGTTGAGCTGTTCGGAGGTGCTCTCTGGCAGCATCATGTGCTTATCTTAAGCCCTTTTCCACGTTTTACAGGAAGTCGGGAACTGCCAAACTAAACTGCCGAACTGTCACACCCACAGCGACTTCGAGGAGTCAACGGGCGGGGAGAAGACCTCATAAAGCACCGGACCTCATAAAGCACCGGACCACAGCAGGTATCACAAAGGGCCCTTTCCAAGGTGCTTGGAGTTTTGGACTTTGTCCCTTCTTTTTGGTGCTGTCCCTCATGTACACAAGATCTCCCACATTATACATTCTCTCTTGAGACCTGAGATCATACGTCTTCTTTTGACATTGTTGAGCTGTTCGGAGGTGCTCTCTGGCAGCATCATGTGCTTATCTTAAGCCCTTTTCCACGTTTTACAGGAAGTCGGGAACTGCCAAACTAAACTGCCGAACTGTCACACCCACAGCGACTTCGAGGAGTCAACGGGCGGGGAGAAGACCTCATAAAGCACCGGACCTCATAAAGCACCGGACCACAGCAGGTATCACAAAGGGCCCTTTCCAAGGTGCTTGGAGTTTTGGACTTTGTCCCTTCTTTTTGGTGCTGTCCCTCATGTACACAAGATCTCCCACATTATACATTCTCTCTTGAGACCTGAGATCATACGTCTTCTTTTGACATTGTTGAGCTGTTTGGAGGTGCTCTCTGGCAGCATCATGCGCTTATCTTAAGCCCTTTTCCACGTTTTACAGGAAGTCGGGAACTGCCAAACTATCTGACCTCTGCCCGACCATAGCCCTGAGGTTGGTAGACTTCTCTTCCGAGCATCAGCATATTTGGTGTGAATCCTGTGACTGCATGTTGGGAGCTACGATATGCTGATGTAAGTAGAGGAAGATGTTCATCCCCATTTTTCTGATTCTGGTTCACATAGCAGCAAATCATCTGAAGGAGTGTGTGGTTGAACCGCTCAACTTGCCCATTTCGAGGCAGGGTGGTAAGGGGTCGTCCTTGTTTTTGTAATTTGCAAAAGACTGCAAACATTCTTGAATAGTGAACATTCTTTAATTGTGACCCTGGTCTGTGTGCAGTTCAAGTGGTGCACCAAAACGGGAAATTAACTCATAAACTAATGTCTTAGCTGTAGTTTCTGTGCCTTGGTCTGGAATAGGAAATGCCTTCACCCATCGAGTGAATTGGTCAATGCTGATGAGAACATACTTGTTTCCAGAACTGGACACAGGAAATGGACCCAGTATATCAATGTGGATCCGATCCATTGGGGCCCCTGCTTGGTAATTTTGAAGTTTGGCTCTCTTACTAGGTCCTGCAGATTTACAAGCATTGCAGAGTTTGTACCGTTGTATGTACAAATGTACATCTCCACCCATGCCAGGCTGAGTCCTCCAGGTCTTTCCCAACGATAGAAGAGAACACCTTGATGTAATTAGACTTGCGGCCAACACAACCAGTATTTCCTTACTGCTGGACTTCAATGCTACCTGCTCCTTTGTGGGAAGGGTTCCACTCTTTTTCCACTCATGCAAGATAGAGAGGTCGGGATCAGCTTTTTGTTCTTGAGCCAGCTGTTCTTTGCTAGTGGTTTCTAACCAGTTAACATGTGGGGCTCCAAGCAACTCTGAAACTGATCTGTTCTCTGCACCTGAGCAAATGTCATTGTGTTCTTTTATATCATAGTGCTTCTTCAAATCTCTCCCAGTGGTCATGGAGTCTTTGGCAATGTTGACAACCTCCACATGGCAAATCTGGAACATTCTTCCCTTCCTGATAACAGTTACACATATTGAGAATATCACCATCACGTTTTGACATCGCATCAGCATTTGAATGTTTTCCAGCCCTGCGCTCAATGTCGAGATCATACTGGCTCAGCTCTTTCAGCCATCGAGCAAGCTGTCCCTCAGGGTGTTTGAAATGGAACAACCAGGTAAGGCTGTTGTGATCAGTGCATAAAAGGAACTTCTTACCAAGCAGGTAGTGTCAAAATTGGCGGGTGTAGCAGACAACACCTAGCAACTCTCGTCTCGTTACACAGTATTTTTTCTGAGCTGGGGTAAGGTGGATACTTGCGTAAGTGATAACTCTTTCCTCTCCCCACTGAAGTTGTGATAACACTGCTCCAATGCTGTGATTTGATGCATCTGTGTCGAGAATTTATTTCCCTTCTGTTGAAGGATACCCCAGTATTGGTGCAGAAGTCAATCTTTCCTTGAGCTGTGTGAAGTCATTCTTAATCAAATGTCTACATCCTTAATCAAAGATGGGTTGGGGCATATACCCTCACCACTAACCACATGGCCCAGAAAAAGGACTTTGTCTTTGAGTAGGTGACACTTGGACGGCTTCAGCTTCAACCCATAACTGTCAAGGCGTTGGAATATGAGTGCAAGGCGATCAAGGCTCTCGTCTACTCCTTTACCCAGGATGATGATGTCATCCAAGTAAAAATCAGAAGGTTTTCCCATTTAAGTCCTCTAAGAATGAACTCCACTGCCCTTTGGAAAGTGCTGGGAGCATTGCACAATCCAAAGGGCATACGAGTGTATTCATACAGGTTATAGCAAGTGATGAAGGCTGTCTTTGTTCTGTCCATTTCATCTACTGCAATTTACCAGTATTCAGACTGGAGGTCTAGGGTAGAGAAGACACAAGTGCCACTAAGGACATTCAGGTATTCCTCAGTCTTGGGGAGAGGATAAGCATCCTTAGTTGTCAGGCTGTTTAGGCGCCAATAGTCGATACACCAGTGGACTCCACCATCCTTTTTACGGACTAACACGACAGGGGACGCCCACTCTGAGGAGAAAGCTGTAACGACTCCTGCTTCCAGCATAGCTTTGAGATGCCTCTCCTATTTTCCTTGAAATCCGAGTGGAGTCCGTCTTACTGGCTGGCATACTGGCCTAGCAGCTCCAGTATTTATTTTGTGTGTGACAGCTGTTAGGAAACCAAGGTCAGCATCTGAAACGGCAAAAAGAAATCTGTATGAGAGCAAGAGTTTAACAAATCGCGGTTGTTCTTCATTTAATGTTCATTTAATGAAGCCGTATAAAGGGCTTGGAGGTGCTCAGGTAAGTCAGTGGCAGTTGACAATCTTCTTAGTTCCGAATAAATTGTGTCCTTACTCTGCTCTTGAACGCTACAGTCCTCTTCTTACTCTGTGTAATGTGATAAGCTCTCATCTGGATAGGTTTCAACCAAGAGACCAAGACAGGCTCCTTTCAGCAAGGTGGTCTTATTGCTGGAAAGATTGCAAAGCCTTACAATCACCCATTGCTCCATGGTTGTGAAAACACTTCCAGAAGTCACAGGTAGGGTTCCAAAACAGCACAGACTCCAGGTTTTGGATTGTCAACTTCACCCCAGACGAGACATTCACTTTCTGACAGTAACATTGTGTCTGTCTCCAGGACCATTTATGCGACATGGTAGTCTGTTCCATTACCTCTGACAATCTTAGCAGAACCAGCTCTTCTTCAGTGAATACACTGCCGCCGGAATGGGTTGTTACGTTTGCAGCCTGCAGAAGGTCTAGGCCCAAAAGAACAGAGTCACGTATCGGAGCCACAAAGACTTCCCATTCTGCTTTCCATGTACCGATTTGGAATTTAACTTTTAGTCCAGCTTTGGCACTCATGTCTTTCCCTGATTCAGCATAATGGAGACATATCTGTGTTAAAGCTGTCTGCTTATTTAAGGGAAACTGCTGATTCAAGGTTTCTGAGATCTGAGAACCGTTGCTTCAGCTCCTGTGTCTACAACGGCTTTCACTGGAATGCTGTTCACAGTTGCATCAATGAGCAAGCTTGGGCCTCTACTTGTAGTGTGTCCCACCTGTGGTGTAGGGGACTGGCTTCTCTAGAAGATCTCTACTAGATCCCTTGGAGCAGTACTGTGGTTCTGCTCCTTACTACTTGGACTGGAGTTGGGTGGCGGGGTTGACAGCCTCACACACTCTCTGCGAAAATGTCCTTTTTCACCACAGTGATAACACAAACCTAATCCAACACGGCTGAAACTTGGTGAGTATGACTTGGTTTGTGCTGCTCCACTTTATATAGGAGACCGGCCCTGCCTCTTTTCCTGATTTGCTTCTTCCAGCTTGCTTGGCTCCACAGCATTATCTAATTTTGATTGCAGCTGCTCCATCTTTTCCATCAGGAAGTGAAACTGGTCAGCAGTCACATAGTTCTTACCAATTCTCTCCAGTTTCTGTTAGGAATGCAGTTTTCTAAGAAAGAATAGCTAGCCGGTCTGCAGTGATGTAAGATGGACTCTGCACCCTGCATGATGCTGCTGGAGTTTCACTGGACACTTTATCATCATCTGCCCAGGAAATACGCCTGGCTTTGCTTTTTGCATCAGCATCACATCCCACGGTGGCTTGATAATTGTGCTCATAGGCCTCTACAAGTCTTTGAGCCTCCACTAATGAATGAGGATCTCTGTTCATTACTTCATAAGCCACCTTTTGGTTATGAAGCCCTTTGAGGAAGAAATTTGTGGCAAGTTGATCTTGCAGATCGAGCTCCACACCAGGGTATGCTAAGGTGACTAAGCGTTGGACTTTTTCTGCAAACTCTGCTGCTGACTCTTTAAACTGGCGGAGTTCTCCCAGCTTCCTTCTAATTGTGGTTGGGGGATCTTGCTGATCAAAACGTTGAGTAAGCTGCTCTTTAAGAATAATGTAGTCTTCTTGAATATGCTCAGAAAGTGAACAGACATACTTAATTGCTGCCCCCCTCAGACATTGATGCAAATAATCCACCCTGTGGGCTCCACTCCAACCATACTTCCTGGCCTGCCGTTCAAATGGTACTAGAAACGATTCCCAGTCCCCACTACCATCAAAAATAGCGAGCTTGGCTCTGGGACTCTCTTGAGGGATGGCTTGGCCTTGATGAGGAAGAAAACTGTGTCTTTGTTCAACGGCGTATGTAGGTGGCAGTAGTTGAGAGCCACGCTCACTACTTCGATGTCTAACACTTGTCTCTATGGAGGGGGTAGCTCTCTCTGTTTGTATGACTTCCAGCTCAGCAGTAAATGGCCCACTTGTAATGTTGCGTGACCTCTTTGGATTCTCTGAGGTAAATGTTGAATCACAGTAAGGCATCCGCCTCTCTCTGACAGTAGGCTGTGAGTTCTCATGGGTCTCCCATCTGGGTGCAGTGGACATTGGATGTTTGTGGGGCTTGTTCTACAATTCGAGCATCACTTTCACCCAGTCTGGAGGTTGGTCAGGATCAGGGGCTGCTGCTGCCATTGCTCCACGGTGTAAATCTTACTGGGACATTTTTTAATACTTTATTTATTATCTCTCTTTTCTCTTTATATTTTGACTTTTTTTCTTGTTTTTTCTTTTCTTTTTTTCTTGTTTTTGTTTTGTTTTATTTTTTCTTCTTCACTACCTCGCGCCACCGGCCTGGTCTTGAAGAAGCGCTAACAAATTAACTTGCGACTGCAACATCCACTGCTTTAATATGTTATTTTGCCAATATCCGAAATCCATTTGGGTTCATTTACAGAGTTTCAAAAACATCCAAATAAATCCCAGCTTCTGACACCAGTTGTCGTGCTTCTGATTTGGGTCGATGCAGTGGGAAACATGGGTGAAATGAGCCACGACAAGGGGATTCATTCACAATTTACTGAACTTCTGCACAGATGTAAGTCACAGTTCACAGCACACTCACCATTGATGTGGCTGCTAGGTGCTCTTGCTCCAGCACAGGACGGCAGTTTTCCGACGTGCAATGAGCATGTGAGCAACCCCAAAAACGAACTAAAGAAAAACTTTACGCTCTATACAAAAGAGTGCGTAACTGAACAACCAATAAGAGACTAGATCACAGAAAGGGTAATTAAAATACTTAAAGGGGCCATGTTCTCTTTTCTACAGTACATTTTTAAGGGAGATTTACACATCTCAATGGAGGAAACAGATCTGTTATCAGATGGAAGGGCGTTACACAGCCCCACAAACCAGAGAGAGTCAAAGTGCTGCTCTTTTTGACACTGTTTTTTAAAACACAAACACACACACACACACACACACACATACCCCTTCCAGAAAGCAGGTTTATGTTTCATGTTTCAGGGTTAGTTTACTTCAGATAAACGTCTCTAAGCTTCAGAGGTTTTCAGCACTTGTGAAAGCACAGATTATGTGTCAGATGATTATAAATCATTATTATTCAGCACTACTTTTCCCATCTCACATTTCACAGATCTGCATTCAAAAGTGAAAATATTGTATGAACTCTTTATTTTTGCAGTGGAAGTTTTCTATATTTGAAAATACATGAAAACAACCAAAGAAAGATGAAACACTCACCTCAAACAATATTTGTAGACATTTCTCTTCTGAACTGTCGTGTTGAACAGCAGCTCTGAAATTTCTTCCTGGAGGAAGTGAAACTGCTTTTAAAGTGTCAGTGACAGTCAGACGTCAGCAAACACACCAACTCTTATCTGTTTTTTATTCAGAAATTTGTGTTCTCAGTAAACTGAACTGCAGTTTTTGGAAGTTTGTTAGTACATGTTTTGAACATTACAGTTTTTATTCAATCACTAGGACCAGTTTCTCAATACTTGAGCCACTTTTTCAAAACTCTTCACACAGTGATCAGAACATCAGTCTATGTGAGCTGTCTATGTGGGGCTCCAGGAATGTGGTTGGGAACCCTTGGTCTATACCATGGTAATCTGTTTATAGTATCTCATGGCATACTTACTATAATGTTAAATGCTGTATTTGATGCCATCTGTCTCCTTTATTCTGATGTACATTCTTCGTTTGTTGACCCTCGCCTCGCCTGTCCCTGGAATATTCTTTGTCTTGCCCAAATCATGCCTTCTGAACATGTTTTTGTAAATTAAAAGCTTTTCTATATGGATCTGCACGTCGCAGTCCCTCTGTAACAATTACTCAGAGGTCTAGTTTTAAATATAATTATTTCGAAGTGATGGTGCTTTGTAACATTATCTAGTGTACATGATAAATTTGTATTGGCTACTGTATACAGGCCACCAGGGCACCATACAGACTTTATCAAAGAATTTATTGATTTTTTATCGGATTTAGTATTGGCTGTAGATAAAGTCCTAATTGTTGGTGATTTTAATATCCATGTAGATGTAGATTTTTTGGGATTGGCATTTACAGACATTCTAAACTCTATTGGAGTTAGACAACACTTGTCAGGACCCACTCATTGTCGTAATCATACTTTAGATCTAATATTGTCACATGGAATCGATATTGATGCAGTTGAAATTCGTCCAGAAAAACATAGTTAAAATAGTCAATGTGACTACAGTGTTTCAACCCTTAAAGGGCAACAATATGTAAGAATTTTGCAGTAAAATATCCCAAAACCACTAGGCCAGAGAAAATCGTGATTTTAACCAAGGATACGGGACGTATATGGGGCTCATTATTGGCTGGATCCTGTGTCAGCATCACATGCATGCATCGTGCAGCTCACGTGTTCAGCTTGTGCCAATACTGAGTTGGCTTTCGGACGTAAAGAAGGACACCTGCACTGAGTTCACCATGTATGACAAATTGATGAATAAAGTCATTATTTTTGTTTTGTTTTTGCGCACAAAATGTATTCTCGTTGCTTCATAAAATGAACCCTCTACCGCACGCATTATGATCAATCTATAAAAAAAAATATTTGACTCTTTTTCTTTTCTTAGAATGGCTTAACTTAGTGCTGTAAAAAAATTTTGGGAAAAAAAATTATTTTAAGGTACTTTATGATATGTTGCCATATGGCAACAACATACAATAGTGGAAATAAATTAAAATAAGTGTAAGTGTATATAGTTAATATTTTTCCTCAGAAATGTTGTTTGTATTGAATCAATTGGTGCTATTATAAGCTTTAGCAGTAAATATAAACAACAGCTTATACTTATTTTCCAACATCTTGTGCTTTTATTTATTCCATGCTCTTTTGCTGAATAATGCTTTATATTTCATTACGTTTTTTGTGAATATTATTTAAATTGCAAATGTAGCCAGTTAAAACCAAATCTAATACTGTTCATCATGTATCATAAAACATTGACCAAACCAAACCAAAAACATTGCAGTTCATGAAAATTCAACATTACGCAATCTTATGAGAGGAAGGTTATGAACATGAACCCCCCATAATCCTTGAAACTTCACCTTTTTTTCTGTACAAAACTTCAAAAAGCAGAGGTTTTTTCAGAGGTGAGACACATGTACACATCACATTTGGTGCACTTCACCCTAACAATATACTTACATCCACTTACACCTGCCTTTTTGAGACACCATGGTAGGCCAGTGGTAGATCTGGGCCAGTATCACTGGCTGTGGTGGCAGGTCTCTGATGTTGATTTAATCCATAATACAAATGACATGGCAGTCCTTAAAATATGACTAATCAACATTATATCACTAGCCACTATCACTTGCCATATGGCAACACAGACATTTTATCAATTTACCAAAAACTAATTTCATAAAAACATTTTTTGAGTGGTGAATATGTCATCATAACTTACCTGAGATGATGTTAACAATTTTTTTGTGAATGTGACATGGGCGGGTCCTTGTTTGTTACTGACGTTTTAGTTTGCTTTCAGCAACTACATACAAGAGACAGCAGTTTGTCAGAAATCGCGCTACAGAAAAAAAATGCATGTCATTTGACTTTACCAAAGCACATCAATGGCTAAACTAAGGTCTTCTCTTACCAACAAAAAAACAAGAATGTTCTCTTAAAGAGACGGTGGCAAGGAAATGAACACAAAGAGTATGTTGCCATATGGCAACACTATGCGGTAGAGGGTTAAGGTTGAACCACTGCAGTCACATTGACTATTTTAATCATGTTTTTAACTACCTTTCTGGGCATCAAAATGTGCAATGACGTTGTTGCCTATATGTGTATAAGATACCCTCAGATTTCATAAAAAATGTGTGTTTTGAAGATGAATGAAGGTCTTACGGGTGTGGAACAACATGAGGGTGAGTAATTAATGACAGAATTTCCATTTTTGGGTGAACCCTTTAAAGAAATACAAAAGGCATGGTACAACGAGCACACTTTGGCCCTTAAGGGTGCATTCACACTAGTTACTTTACTTCACACTAGTTTGGTTCGTTTGGTTCATTTGGTCTGGACCAAAAAAGAAAAAAAAAACATTTAGTCCTGGTCCGTTTAGTGTTCAGATTGGCAAATTTATCACCGAACCAAAAGATACCAAACTTAGGTACCAAGATACCTAGATACCAAGGCATAGGGATACATTCACAACCTGGTTGGTCGGATTTTATGACGTATTGCCTATTTTGAGACGGAACTTACCGAACATCCAAAACAATGCTGTGTGATGAGGTAAATGCACATGTTGTCTGTGCATAGCCTTCATGTGATGGTATTTTGGCCAGCTGGGAACTCGTGAAGAGCTTATAAAATGTGTAAAGTAGTTGTACTTTTACTTGAGTACAGTTTTTGGATACTCTACCCACCTCTGACCCAGACCCATCTTTTCAGCGGTCTCAGTCCGCTTGTTTGGTGCGCACCAGGGTTTGGATGGCAGCATTCACACATGCTCAAATGAACCGCACTAACAGAGCAATTGCACCAGGGTTCGTTTTAATCAAACCAAACATGCTAAGTGTGAACGCACCGTAAGAGAGCAGATTGAAAAATCGACCAAAAATAGATTTTTTTCCCCCTCGCATTTCATGGAAAGAAAGCATTATTGCAAACAGAAAGAAATTGCATTAAAAATAGCAAGATCTGCTTTTTTTTTTACTCTTTTAGCAGAAAATAAACACAACTCTAGGGATTTATTTGTTACAGTGGATAAATTAACAAGAAATAAAGCTTCAACTTCAGACCAGTGTTAATTTTGATAGCCATTTTTGATTTATTCTTCATCTTCAGATGAAAAATGCTTAGACTTAGTCACATTTTAGCCATGTTTACCTTTTATAGTTTTAATCGACGAAAAGTCGTTGCATTTTTGTTAACTTTTAGTCATTACTTTTAGTCAAACTAAATTAATTTTGGTAGCTATTTTATATGTAGTCTTTAGACAAAAATTAGTCATTATTATTTTTCTCTTTAGACCAATTCAGTTAAGCTTATGAACAATTTGAATCAAGGTAACAGGCTGACATTGCACTCTTAGCAGTAGCACTTGACAGAATTAGCCAGCGTCCATTACACAGTGTCCACGTTCATGGTGTTCCTGCCGTTAAAGTTTAAAAGTTACGGACTGCAGCTTTAAATTGTATATAAAATTATTTTATTACTAATAGAATAAGATGCATTACATCTCAAACATCATTTATCCTTATTTTTGTAACTTTTCTAATGTTTTTCTTGATTACACAACTTAAAGCTGCAGTCTGTAACTTTTTTTGGTTAAAAATGATCCAAAATAAATTGAGCAATTACATACTGTATCCAGCCAGTGTCTCCATATCCCCATATCTTAGCTCGATTCACAACGCTAAGCTTGTAATAATGTTTTATAATAAGAGCGACCTGGTGGATTTCTGCGGGAAATTCGAGCATGCAGCAGTTTGTCTTTGTGTCATTACGTCACGTCTGTAAACAAAGGAAGGAGTCCAGGCTAGTCGGCTTTATCATGTGAGGATGCTGCTTGTAGCGGATCATTTATAGCCTTTTCTCACATCAGCTGAAATAATTAAACATCATTTTGATGGCGGATTGTAATCCAGAAAGATCCAAATGACAATCACTGACAAGACCATTTAATCATCATTGGTAGCATGATTTATTGTAGGCCTTATGCTTTTTTCCTCAGTTGGTCAGAACAAAAGTGGCAGACATGTTACTTACTTGTTCAGATGATATTTTCCAGTGAAAATTCTTATATTGGTCATACTTTCAAGACGTAGAATCTGTGATTCTGAAGTTCAGTATCCACACCGGTATGGTGATTGACAGCAAACATTAGATTCATCCGCTGAGAGGCTCAAACCTAAATTAACCACTGGTTATACAAACTGAAAACAAGGAAATGTCAAATTATCATACGTTTTGGAAACAGTCCAGAAAATCTTACTTGTGATGCAGCCTTGAGTCCTTGAATCACATTTAGTTACGTTAGGCCAGAGGAGAACTGGCCCCCAACCTGGATTATCCCAAGGGTTTTTCTTACCACTGTTATCTAATTTTGTGTTCCTCACTTTGGCCTTCTCAGTTAGGGTTTAAAAGACAGTATTCTGAAATGATCAATTAGACTGCACTGGCTCTTTCATATGAGAACAAAAGCTTGAACTGAACTGAGCTGGATCATGATGCTGTTTTTTTTTTTTCTCTATAGAGTTACCTTCATAATTTTTTTTTAACATTCTCTTTTTTGGTTTTTAACATTGGCACAAATAAAAATTCCAACAAAATTCACTTTGCTGATACAGTATGCAATAATATTATTTCATATGTAAATAATTTATGTTTGAACACAGGTAATGATAAAGAAGGGAAAAGAGGAGAAAAAAAGAAAAAAGAAAAAATTATTATTATATAATAATTATTGCTGTCTTATTAAAATAATTAATAAAAGGTTTCCATACTGCATAAAAATGATCTGTCTTGTTTTTTTTAAAGAAAATCTAATCTTTTTGAACTGAAGGTGGTGCATAACATCTTTAATCAGGACAGAACAGTGAGGTGGATTTTTTTGTTTCCAATTAAGCAAAATCAATCTATGTACCAAGAGTGTAATAACTCCAAGTACAATGCACTGATTTTTAGAGAAATCCAATAATTATGAATATTAGGACATTTCCAGAACATATGTCCTAGTGAGGCTGGAGTTTGACTCCATCTGTCACATACTGGGTCCACTGAAGAAAACATCTTAGAGAACTTTAGTTTAGACAGGTGAAGTCTATGTAAGATCTTGAATTGTATAAAACCATGTCTAATGCACAAAGAAGAAGAGTGAACCCATTCTTGTGCTTCTTCCCATTACCAGTCTGCAGTATCTATTCCAAAATCTTCTTGCCATGCTGCTCTTAAATGCTCTAATGAAACATCGCATTCCAACTGTGATAATTTATTATATATAATGGATATTCCTCCTTTAATAAATGGATCCTGTAAAAACAGTGAGTCCATCTGAGAGGTTAACGTCTCATTAGGGAATGATGAGAAATTCCTTTGAGCAAAACAGCGAGCTTGTAGATATTTAAAAAAAAAAAAAAAAAAAAGTGAATTAGGTAGATTAGGAATATCTTTTGTAACTGCTGAAATGTTGGAAAGCATTTATTAATAAACAAATTTTGGAAAGAACATATTTCTTTTTTGAACCAGGTCTGAAATATTGAATCAATTTGGGAAAGGGGAAATGAATGATTAGCAGATAAAGGACTTAAAATAGAGCACGTCTGCCATTTTAAATGCCTTCTTATCTGGTTCCCAGTAATACAACTGGAAATGAGGCAGACCCATCCCACCTTTCAGTTTAGTCCTCTGTAAGTATATCTTCTTGAGTCTGGGGTTCTTGTTATTCCAAATAAATTGGGTGATTATTCTATCCAAATTTCTAAAAATTGATTTATTAATGTAAACTAGGATACACTGAAAAACAAATAAATATTTGGGCAAAATACACATTTTAATATGACCTGCTAAAGAAATAAAAAGTTTGGACCATGTCTTAAAAATCTGTTGTGTGTATTCATACAACAACAGAATATTTTCTTTAAAAGCATAAAAAAAATTTAGTTATGGTAATTCCTAGGTATTTAAATGAGCTCAATATTTTAAAAGGAAAGGAGGAATGTTTTCAAATTGGTCCTTAGGGTTGATCGGAAACATAACACTTTTTGAAAAATGAATCTTGTACCCTGAAATTATCCCAAATGTATCTAAGTTTGACACAATGGTTGGCACTGATTGTAAGGGGTTAGAGATGTAAACTAACAAGTCAACAGCATATAATGAAACTTTGTGTTCTTTTCCTCCTCTCATTATTCCACTATAGGCTGTATATGCACGTAAAGAAATTGCTATTGCTAAAGCAAATAGCAGGGGTGAAAGAGATCAACCCTGTCTTGTAGAGCAATTTAATTGAAAATAAATAGAGTTATTATTGTTTGTTTGTATAGAAGCTTGGGGGTGGGCATATAACAATTTAATAAATGAGATAAAATTAGAACCAAACCCAAATTTTTCCAGAGTGGCAAAGAGGTAATCCCACTCAACCCTATTGAACGCTTTTTCTGCATCCATAGAAATAAGTACCTCAGTTTGGGTGGGATTGGGACTAGGATTGTATATAATATTTAATAATCTTCTAATGTTAAAAAATAGGAGGCGAATTCTGATAAATCCTGTTTGATCCATGGAAATCACAGTTGGAAGAGCTTTTTCGAGACAAGTGGCCAAAACCTTGGCCAGTGTTTTGTTATCAACATCAAGAAGACAGATAAGTCTATATGAACCAGGGTCTAAAGTGTCTTTTTCTACCTTATGTATTAAAGAAATATTTGCCTGATAAAATGTTGGTGGTAAACAGTCTTTCTCAAGTGATTCATTAAAGACCTCTAAAAGTAATGGAGAGATTTGATCACTAAAAGATTTATAAAACTCGGTTGTGAAACCGTCCGAACCCGGGGCCTTTGAACTTTGCATATTGGATATTGCTTGTTTTATTTCATTAATAGTTAGCGGTTGTTCCAAAATGTTCCAAGATATCCCTGTCTTCCAAACTTAAAGATGGAATGTCAAGTGATTCAAAAAACTGCTCTATACATGCTGGGTCATTAATAGATTCTGAGGAGTATAATTTGACTTAAAATCTCTTAAAAATATTATTTATTTCCTGTGGGTCAAATGTACTTTGTCCCGTATCTTTCCTAATTTCCGTTATCAGTCTTGATGCTGCATTTTCTTTAATTTGCCGAGCCAGGAGTTTACCTGCTCTCTATCCATGCTCATAATATGTGGCTTTCGCTCGCATCAGCCGATCAGTAGTCTCTGAGGTGGAGAGTAACTGAAATTCTAACTGGAGAGAGAGCCACTTCTTATACAATTCTGGTGAGGAGGAAGTATTCTAGTATTCTGTCCATTAATTTATTTTTTTGTTCTTTACGCTGTTTCTTGATCAAGATACTATGAGAAATAATTTGTCCGTGCATATACGCTTTAAATGCCTCCCAAATTGTGGATTTGGAAACATCAGTCGTTTAGTTTGTCACTAAATACAATCCAATTTGAGCTTTGGTTTGTTCTACAAATGCCTTATCTGCCAATAAACTATTATCAAACCTCCATTTAATAGTGTCATATTTGGTTTCAAATAATATCTGAAGAACTATGGGGCTATGGTCTGATAATACCATTGCTTCATAATCACAATGTAAGACAGCTAGAAAAAGTTTATAATCAATTAAAAAAAAATCTATCCTAGAATAGGAGTGATGGACGGGTGAGAAAAAATAATATTTTAGTTTCTGGACTTGCTGTCATAGCAACAGGTCCGTAAGCTTAAACCTGCATGGCAGGTTCAGAGCGAGATTTATTTGAGAGGGAATGTGTCTTACACACAAGATGCCTGTGTAACCCTGGGTTTTCCTGCTTTTACTTTCTGTTCTCACGACTCCCCACTGTTCACGCTATCGCGAGATTCATGCAAGTATCGCGAGATTTGACAGAGGCCGCGTCATTTCCCTTTAAATATGACGGCGCGCTATTGTTTTGTGTGTGTGTGTGTGGGAGTCGATGTGTTGTGCTGCTGCAGATGCCTCCGGTTCGGTTGACTGATTTTTCTTCTGAATTGTCGAACTTGCTCATTGTGTGAGGTATACAGTTGCAGCACTTGAATCTTCGAATCATGTGAATTGTTCATTAACGATTTTGAATTCAATACTATCTGTGTGTATATGTAAATATTGTAAATGTTGTCAACTTATTTCATTGTAATATATTTCACCATTGAGTACTGCAATCTTGTGTTTGTTTCATTGAACACACCATTTTCCTCCCTGAGTTGAGTTTAGTTCTTCTGATATTGGTCCATTATTTTCATCTACCATTTCAGTATTTATACACGTTACACCTGCATTATGTAACAAATCTGCTTCAGAGGTAAAATTAAATGAATTACTAATTACATTTTCTGTCAGTAAAATTTGAAGTATGTGATGCTGCTATTTTCAATCACTGTCCAGTTCTCTGTATTGCCATGTGCTCTGCCTATATCCTATAAATCACCTTGTTATTCTAGATGTTTTAATTCCTCTACTGCCAAGTCAATGTGTATTTATCTACCCAAATCCCAAATGCTGTAAATGTTATATTCTCTTGTGTCAATCCGGATGAATTAGTTGATCTTTTCAACAGTACACACAGCAATATCCCCAGAGTTAAATCAACTCTGCTCAGAGTACATATGATCCCTCTCTAAATACTGTTAATGTAACACTGAAGCAGAGTTAAAGTTAATGAGAAAATTAAGCAATTAATAAGGCTGTGACTGAAGTCACTTGTAGTTCTTGTGTTTTTCTTATTTCTTCAGTGATTATGCTTATTAACAGCAGGTGTTCATCACTAATATGCAATCATTACTTAATTGCTTAATTATCTCATTAAATTGAACTCTGCTTCAGTGTTATTTTAACACTATTTAGAGAGGGACCATATGTACTCTGAGCAGAGTTGATTTAACTCTGGGGATTTTGCGGTGTACCTGCACTTCCATCTTGGACTGTTGCTTCCCTTAGGTTACAAAGATCCAAAGTGATGGAAAAATGTACAGCCATGGCTACATGGGCCAACTCATGCCCTCAGACAAGAGTTGAAAGAAAGATAAACTTCACATATCATACAAGATTTTCAGAGAATGTCTTAAACAGTATCAGAGCACTGCTAATGCAGCACAGTGGAAGTACGTCAGATGCACAAAACCGACACAGGCCGAAGGTACATTTTAGTACAATTAATGTCTTTTTTAAATCCTACTCCTAGTGCCTCATTTGAGATCACCACTGATTTGTGTGAACAGTTTTTAAAACATTTTATCCATAAAGTCAATTGTATTAGGTCTAACATACCATCTCAAAATTCTTTTCTTCTAGAAACGGCTTCTCATCCAAGTTCCCATTCTCTTTTCCAACCTGTCACCTTCACAGCTCTATGATATTGTTCATAGTATGAAGCCTTTTTCCATTAAATGAAGTTGTTACTCCTATTATCAATAGCTCCGTAACTAATGTAATTGTACCAGCCACTTTAAAACATTAATTCAATTCACATTTATTGGGCATCCCAAGATAAAACAAAAGCAAATCAAAAATAATTAGCGTAGCTGCTGTTCATAACATTAACCAATGATAATCATGTGCATTTGATCTGATATAACTGGTGTACAAGGATATGAGATGCATTATGTGAATGCTTGGCTAAAGAGATGCGTCTTTAATCTAGATTTAAACTGGGTGAGCGAGTCTGAGCCCCAAACATTATCTGGAAGGCTATTCCAGAGTTTCGGAGCCAAATGTGAAAACGCTCTCCCTCCTTTAGTGGACTTAGATATCCTAGGTACAACCAGAAATCCAGAGTTTTGTGATCTTAAAGAGTGTGAAGGATTGTAGGGCGATAGAAGATCGGTTAAGTACACAGGAGCTAAACCATTTAGAGCCTTATAGGTCATTAGCAATACTTTATAATCGATACAGAACCAGTGTAGAGATGATAAAATTGGTGTTATATGATCATATTTTCATGACTTGGGGTGTGTTTCCCAAAAGCATCGTTAGCCAACTAACATCGCAAGTTCTGTCGTTACTTACATAGTTCAAAGATTTGGTGTTTCCCGAAACCATTGTTCAAACGAACATTAACAAACTGCATCGCAAACTTGTGTGGTTGGAACGACAGCTCTCGAGCTGTAGTTAGAAGCACAGTTTCTTGTTTTTATGCCATGGACTTAATAAATCCTTGAGCAAAATAAGCAAGCTGACATTAAGTACAATGTATATCTTTTATTTAGAATATATACAAATGTCATTTATATATTTAAGTTTGTCTTAAAGTAGACTTAAAGTACCATTTTTGAAGAGTGCATACGTGCTTTAGTACGTAAGAACAAGCATTTGATTTAATCTGGAAATAAAGCAAAATAACTGAGAAAAATGAGAATTAGTCCATTAATGCCATGTGTGTAGTTTATAGCAAAAAATTAGCATTAGTTTGATCTCAAACGGATTCATTTAAACAAGTCAAAATTATAAAGAGGTAAAAGCTGCAAATTTTCAAGGTGGACAATCACATTTGGGCCACATTCAGATGCGGCGTGACCGTAACCTTACTTTCACACAGATACGACTTTTCTGGTGCCATTTTAAACCGCCGAGCCATTTAAATCTCTTTCCACACAATGAACACAAATGTGGTTTCACATCTGCATGACTTTTCTGGTGTATCTGTAAGTGTGATGGCAAAATAAATTTTTTATTACACTGATCACAACTAAACGGCCTTTCTTCAGATTGAATGTGTTGAACATTTTTGATATTTCTCCTTTTTCGAAGCCTTTTTCCACTCTCAGAGCATGGTGACTTCTTTCCACAAGAGTTTTCCACGTGACGTTTCAGCGCTCTTTTATATGTGAAACTCTCCTTACACTGAAGACACTTGAAAGGTTTCTCTCCGGTGTGAAGCCTCATATGAATGTCAAGTGCTATTTTCTGACTGAAAATCTTTCCACACTGTTGACAAATAGAACAGTTCTCCTTTGTGTGAAGCCTCATGTGGAAAGTAAGGGTTATTTGACGTGTAAAACACTTTCCACACTCGAGACACACAAATGGCTTCTCTCCTTTGTGAGTTTTCATGTGAGCCTTAAGATTTGATTTGTTTGAGCATCTCGTCCCACACTGTTTGCAGACGTATGGGTTCTCAGGATTGTGAGTTCTCATGTGGTCTATAAATGTTTTTTCATACGCCAAGCTCTTCCCACACACTTTGCAGGTGTAACGAGTGTCGTCACTGTGACTTATCAGGTGTGCATCAAGGGTTGATTTAAGTCTGAAACCCTTTCCACACTGAGCACATATGAAAGGCTTCTCTCCAGTGTGAAGGGTCATGTGAGTCTTAAGATTTCCTTTGTGCGTGAAACCCTTTCCACACTGAGCACATATGAAAGGCTTCACTCCAGTGTGAATTCTCATGTGGGAATCAAGGTATGATTTATATGGGAAGTTCTTCCCACACTGTTTGCAAGTGAACTGCTGCTCTGCAGTGCAACGTTTTATAAAACTTAAACTGTTCTCTCCCGAGTGTTCTTTCTTCATGTGGGAATTAAGTTGCATTTTTTGTTTGAAACTCTCTCCACACTGGTCACATTTGAACGGCTTCTCTCCAGTGTGAACTCTCATGTGGGAATCAAGTTGAATTTTTTGTCTGAAACTCTTCCCACACTGATCGCATTTAAATGGCTTCTCTCCAGTGTGAATTCTCATGTGGGTTTTAAGGCTTCCTTTGTGAAAGAAGCTCTTTCCACACTGTTGGCATGTGCAAGGCTTCTCTCCAGTGTGAACTCTCATGTGCATATTAAGGCTTTGTTTATGTTTGAAAGTCTTCCCACACTGTTTGCAGGTGAACTGCTTCTCTGCAGTGCTACGTTTCCTAATAGTGTTGAGGCGTATTTTACACCTTAAATCATTCTCTCCCGTGCGTCCTTTCTTCATGTGGGAATTAAGTTGCATTCTATATTTGAAACTCTTCCCACACTGGTCACATTTGAACGGCTTCTCTCCAGTGTGAACTCTCATGTGGGTATCAACTTGAACTTTTAGTCTGAAACTCTTCCCACACTGATCACATTTAAATGGCTTCTCTCCAGTGTGAATACTCATGTGGGAATAAAGGTTTCCTTTTTCAGTAAAGCTCTTTCCACACTGTTGGCATGTGTAAGGCTTCTCTCCAGTGTGAACTCTCATGTGCACATTAAGGCTGTATTTATTTTTGCAAGTCCTCCCACACTGTTTGCAGGTGACGACACTGTTAGATTCAGTCTTCTGAACTCTTTTTCCTGATGAAGTTGTTTCAGTCTGCACAGATTTTTCATATTGATCTTTCTCTTCTTTTTCTTCCAGTTGTTGATTCTGTTTTTCCAGTGCCATCAGGTCTAAAGCAAAGATAAATACAAGTTAACACCAGTTTAATTTTTCAAAGCGAAGATAAAAGTATTAGCAAATCAAAAACAAACATTATGCAACAAAACTGTGTTATTTTAGACTAGTCCTGAATCTGCCATTCAGGTATAAAATATTAAGAAACATATAGTCCTCTTCACAATGCTCTGGTACTTGTGACAATTTCATTCAGGATTTAAAGTCAAGTTTTTAATGTATGTTTGTTGTTTGTAATATGAATTTGCACATGGTTTGTCTTAAAGCATAAGTCAACACTATTGCTGTGCATTTTCTGTTTAAAACTGCAGCAATCTAAAGACAGTTTCAAAAAAGTGGTCTGAAATTACTTGATGTTTGTGAAGTCACAAACTACCTTGGAACCAAGTGGATCTCTGAGCTTGTGCGAGCGAGTGGAGCTGGGGCTTATTAGCATATTTATAGATCCGCATATTTCAAATAATGCAAGGGTGTAGAGTAACATTCAGGCTATTTTTAAATTTGGTGATAAAAGATGAGTTTTAAGGGATTACAATTATTGACTACAGTTTAACTTTAAGCAGCATAATTCATTAAAGTGATACAGTGGTGTGAATTGATTATTTTTTTGCACATTTGTCACACTTTAATGTTTCAGATTTAAATATGAATCAAAGATAACAAAAGTAAACACACCATGCAGTCTTCATTATGAATTAAAAACTAAATCCAAACCCACATGGCCCTGTGTGAAAAAGTGCTTGCCCCCTAAACCTAATAACTGGTGGGCCACCCTTAGCAGCAACAACTGCAATCAAGCGTTTGCGATAACTTGCAATTAGTCTGTTACAGCGCTGTGGAGGAATTTTGGCCCACTCATCTTTGCAGAATCATTGTAATTCCGCCACATTGGAGGGTTTTCGAGCTTGAACCACCTTTTTAAGGTCATGCCACAGCATCTCAATAGGATTGAGGTCAGGACTTTGACTAGGCCACTCCAAAGTCTTCATTTTGTTTTTCTTCAGCCATTCAGAGGTGGACTTGCTGGTGTGTTTTGGATCATTGTCCTGCTGCAGAACCCAAGTTCGCTTCAGCTTGAGGTCACAAACAGATGGCCGGACATTGTCCTTCAGGATTTTTTGGTAGACAGCAGAATAATGGGACACACACCTTCCAAAAAGTTCAACTTTTGTCTCGTCAGTCCACAGAGTATTTTCCCAAAAGTCTTGGGGATCATCAAGATGTTTTCTGGCAAAACTGAGATGAGCCTTTATTTTCTTTTTGCACAGCAGCGGTTTTCGTCTTCGAACTCTGCCATGCAGGCCATTTTTGCCTAGTCTATTTCTTACGGTGGAGTCATAAACACTGACCTCAACTGAGGCAAATGAGGCCTGCAGTTCTTTGGATGTTGTTGTGGGGTCTTTTGTGACCTCTTGGATGAGTCGTCTCTGCACTCTTGGGGTAATTTTGGTCGGCCGGCCACTCCTGGGAAGGTTCACCTCTGTTCCATGTTTTCGCCATTTGTGGATAATGGCTCTCACTGTGGTTCGCTGGAGTCCCAAAGCTTTAGAAATGGCTTTATAACCTTTTCCAGACTGATAGATCTCAATTACTTTCTAATTTTTTCCCTAATTTCTTTGGATCTCAACATGATGTGTAGCTTTTGAGGATCTTTTGGTCTACTTCACTTTGTCAGGCAGGTCCTACTTAAGTGATTTCTTGATTGCGAACAGGTGTGGCATTAATCAGGCTTGGGTGTGGCTAGAGAAACTGAACTCAGGTGTGATAAACCACAGTTAAGTTTTAACAGCTGGGGGCAAGCACTTTTACACACAGGGCCATGTGGGTTTGGATTTTGTTTTCCTTTCATAATAAAAACCTTCATTTAAAAATTGCATGGTATGTTTACTTGTCTTATCTTTGATTCAGAACGCTCGGTCACAGTATTTTATTTACTGTTGGTTACTAGGTTTCCAATACCACAATCATCCGCTCTAAAAACTTAATGGAAATGCACCTAATTCGCATTTTTCTTTTCTTTTTTTGCGAACTTTGAAAAGATTTGCTTCACGTTGGGATGGAAACCTGGCTAATGTCAAGAGGAGCCAGAGATAATAACACTTAACAACTGAAACTCTCTCCATACTGATGATATATAAAAAGTTCTCACCTGAGTGTTTTCTCTTTTTGTGGTATGTAAGGTTTATTTTACGTGCAAATCTCTTTTCACAATAATGACATGTGAACGGCTTCTCTCCAGTGTGAATCATCATGTGGAAATTAAGGCTTGTTTTCTGAAGGAAACTCTTTCCACACTGAACACAGGTGTAAGGCTTCTCCCCAGTGTGACTTCTCATGTGGGAATCAAGGGTTGTTTTGTGAGTGAAACTCTTTCCACACAGTTGGCATGTGTGAGGCTTCTCTCCAGTGTGAATTCTGATGTGCACTTTAAGGTTATGTTTCGTAGTGATTCTCTTTCCACAATGCGGGCAGGTGAAGTCACTGTTAGATTCTGTCTTCTGAACTTTATTTAGTGAAGTTGTTTCAGTCTGTATAGATTTTCCTACATCCATGAAATCTTGTCTCTTATATTGATCTTTCTCTTCTTTTTCATTCAGTTCTTGATTCTTTTCTTTGAGTGCCATCAGGTGTAAAGCAAAAAACAAAAACAAAAGTTAATAGAAGTTTAATGGCTCAAATCAAGACATACAGCATTCTGATATTTTAATAAGGATCTAATGACTGAGTTCAGATTTGAGAATGAAACCAACCTGTTTGTTCCTCATTATCATCTTGTTTCATGCTGAAAGTTTCTTTAATCCTCATCTCATTACTCTCCTCTTTAATAAACACCATCTTTGTTTGTTCCTCAGTATCTTCATGTCTCAAAGTGAATACTTCTTCAATCTTCATGTCTTCACTCTCCTCTTTAATAATCGCCATCTTTATAATAGTGTGTCACGTGGATCTCAGTCGCTTCACCAGGAGTTTTTCTGTGTTTGTCCTATTTATGATGAGAATAATTAACAGAAAAACACATCCAAACTAAATTTCTGGGTGCTGTAGTGATGTGAGATTAAAACTAACCACTAGTGTGCAGATTGAGTCAGTAGATATAGACCAGAGTAGACCTGAAATAGAATAAAAGATAAGTTTTAAAACAAGTTACAAAACTGTTTATTTACTGGATTAAGAAACATTGGAAACACTTAGGTTCATTAGTTATCTACATTAGCTAACATGAACTAATACTGAACTGCACTTATACAGCATTTATTAATCTTTGTTAATTTCAACATTTACTAAATAAATAAAACTAGTCAAATTAAGAAACCCTTAAAAAACAGTAAAAGCATTAAGTTTACATGTGATTCATTTAAAATACTTTATAATTCCAATATCCAAATATGATACTAAATCCCACAGAAAAAAATGGTTTCTATTTGTAACGTGCTGTCTTTGAATTAAATCACTGCACATTATAATTTTTTACATATTAGAAGTACCGTGACTGCTGTACTGTCCTTGCTTAATTGAGAATTCAGTCACTGTCAGACAGTGGGAGTGAAAGGAGGGATCGAGCGTGATTGTGTTGCTGTCGATTTGCAGTCTCTTTTTATTGATAGGCCGTACGCATTTGTCAATCATCCCCTCTTGCCATTTGGGGAAATGAACCCACCCCCTGATTGGTCAAAATCTTTCTTTTGCAAGATTTGAGTACTATGTGTGCACAGAGCCAGGTTTTTGCATTGTATAGAGCGACAAATCGTATCAGCATACTTTGAGGTCAAAATGCGTACCCGCTATGAATCACAAAACTTGTTTACGTGTTAACATTTTTTCCACCACAGCTGGCAACAATCTTTGAGAGTTAGTTGAGACTTATAGGATAAATGTCTGCAACTGGTCATTACACATCTGAATGAGGAGGAGTATTTGCCCAGTACTACAATATCAGAACAGAGTTGAATGCTGTCAACAGGGTTCCTGTATATCTTCTTTCAGACGGACGTAATTGGAGATATATTTAAAAATATCCCTTCTCCTCTGAGCTTTATAATGGTTGTGAATGTGGGAAGCCCCCAAAATGCATCAATCCATCATTAAATTAACCCATACGACTCCAGTGGATTAATAAAGGCCTTTTGAAGCAAAGCGATGGGGTTTAGTAAGTAACAATATCCATATTTAAATCTTTATTAACTATAATAACTAGCTTCTGACAGATGGCCAAATGCAGAGATGTATGGCGGAAGAGTGACCTCTGAGCCGATGCAATGACGAGCACTGAAGCTCAGAGGAGAGAGCAAAGCAAAACACCGGTCACGAAGTCTAAAATTAGAGATTTTAAAGAGAATTGTCTGAGGAATTTGATATAAGAGAAGAGGAGCTTGAGTTTTTTGCCGCAAGTCAACTTACCCAGTATGAGTAAGGTCATCTGCCAAAAGCTGATAATTTTTGTTTATAAAGTTATAAAATAAAGATATTTTACTTACGAAAATGCATCACTTTACTTCAGAAAGCCTTTATTAACCCCCTTGAGTTGTATAGATTACTTTTTTTTGCTTCAAAACACGTGTTTAAAACACATCTAGCCCATTATAGCCGCAGTTGAAAGGAAAAGCAGAGAAAGAAGTACACATAGCGAAGCTCCTACTCGAGAAAGCCTCTTGTTTAGCTGAATTACCGTGCTTCTCCACTGGAACGTGTGTGTCTCCTGTGGAAATCCTGATGACCAACCACAACTCCTTTCTTCCTAGCAACTCTAAATTAATGTTTGCGAATTTTAAGCAGCGACATGATATTGACAACCAACGATTGTCAACTTACAACATTTTTCACAGTCGATCAAAATAGGCAATTGTTTTAATGGCATATTTACTTGTGAATGTCCACTGAATGTCCAATGTAGTGTGATTAACAAGGCTATTGAATACGGATGTCCGAATGTGCGAATATAAAACCAACTTTACCCAAGTAAAAAGATGCAGTGATAGATGGTATTTGTAGATGTGAGCACTAAGACTAACCACTAAAGTGAAAGTAATGGACTTAAATTACTAAAAACTCTCCAACTAGCACTACAAACTCATAAAAGAACACAAACTTGTTAGTCAAAGCCATCATTACACATGATTGTGTTTGTTAGATTTGCGCTTCGATTCACTGAATCATTTGCAGCGTTTTTTGACTCAAGAGTTTCATAAAGCTCATTCCTTGCCTGAATTTGTGTTTATGATAAACCAATTCGCAATACATTGTTTGTAAAAGCTATAAAGTTGCCTGAATTGGTTGCATTGACGTAAATACTTTAAACGCATAAAATTCAAACCTCTCTTCAGCCGAACCACAGCAGATGTGTACCTGGAGCGCAGCGCAGCCTTGTGACGTCACACGACGCCATGCCAAAATAAAAGTCCTGTTCATGCTGCTGCTGTCTAAAATCACAAAAGTGCACAGAAAATTTAAAATAGATGTCAGAGTTGATTTCTTGGTGAAATACATATTTAAAGTACTTAGTGTGAGATTCTGTCTAAAAGGCAAAACTTTAATGTCTGAGTGTAGAAACCACAGAGACAAATGTACAAGTAAAATAAATCATAAAATATACAGTATAGTGATTATTTTATATAATATGGTAGCCATTCTGACATTTTTAGTGGTTCTGCATAACAGTAAATGTGTTATGTCCTTTATAAATAATACTAATACTATTTATGGTATCACATACAAATATACATCTGAATATATCAAACTTAAAAGATTACCAGCTGTTTATTTTGTTGCCCAATCACATTGCGCATCCCACTGATCTTTTCACTCCCCATTAGCAATTGTGTTGCTCGATTTAACTTTTCAGACCACCTTTGAAACCTTTTTTTAGTCTTCAAAAAGCACATTGCAACAAATTTAGCTTTTTTAATATTTATTTGGCAACTGAAGAAGGTCTTATAGTCGCATTAGGATATTTAAATAGCTTTTATAAACGTTCACTAGAAGAAAAAAAAAAACGTTTTTATGTGCATCTTGAGACAAAACAATGGCACTGACATATTTTAAGATATGTCAATGCAAGTTTCTTTCAGTTAAAACAGCTCAAACATGCGTTTTAGTCTATGGGACTTTTGTTTTGGTATGCCCGTGTGACGTCATCAGGCCGCGCCGCGCTGCTGCTCTGTTGCGATTCGCTTAAGAAAAGGTTTGTGCTTTTAAACATTTAAAGTGTTTTATGAGCAAACCGTTCTGATAATTTTAGTTCTTGCATTAATTGTAAAACGAAAGCTTTTTGAGTATATAACATCGTGATGCTTTATCAAACACGTTATTTCTGTGAGTAAAGCGGATACACGACAAGACGTGTCTCATTTAAATCAGTAAATCAGTTTATTTTTAGTTTGTTCTGTGATAATTAATTTAGTCGTGTATTAATATACTTGTTTATTTATTCCTTTATTTAATTATTTACTTCTATCGCGGGAAATGAGAATCGCGATCCATCATTTTGCGAGCAAAGATGGAGATAAAAAAAATAAACACAATACCACGCAATTTTCAAACTTTACACATTATGCCTGTGAATGAGCCTTAAATCACAGTCAGTTGTTCACTACAGACAGTGGAAATGTAGCGATAGTGGGGAAAATAGAAACATTTATACTTCCTTTTTGTCAGTCAGTGTTTGAAGCAGCTTTTGATTTTCATCAATTTTCATCGATTATTGTGCTGTTCAAGAAGTGATAAAGACTTATTATAATGAATAATGAGAATATTAATAATTTTTTTTATTTGTTATAGCATTAGTGGCATTAAAATATTTTGTTGTACAATGAAACAAAACAAAAAAGTGCTGACGAGTAATATAAGTTCGATGATACATTAAATCATTTCCAAAAGCAATTAGAAATAATTTACAAATGCCTGTTTTTTGCTGTGGTTTCATTAACTGACAAATAAAATGACATTTATTTATAAAATTAACAGAGAGCAAGAGATAGCGTTGTGATTTTTCCGTTTGCATGATGACATTAGTTACGTTAGCGTATATGAACAATGATTCAAAGGAGAAAACGATCATGTTGAAGAGACCATCTGAAATAGTGAAGTCTTCAAAAAACTGTACTATAGCATACACAGCACCATCATCGGATGCTAGGCGTGAGTTTGTAGAAGACTAAGCCGTGTGAGCAGAGATATCCCGCTCGAGAAAATGAAGAAGTTGAGGCCGTTTCTAGTCAAACACTGCTAGCGAAGAGGATTGTTGTCTGAGAATGAAAGCAGCCTTCATCAAACACACTTTCCTCATGTTTTTGACAAACACACGGAAGCAGTACTTCACAAGTTCAGCGGAAAGAAAATGTTTGTTGTGTTTGATGAAAGAATGTAAGACACTCCTCACAGTCGAGCGTGAAGCACTATCAGAGCTAAACGAAGAGGCTGGCTATCATGTGTTTTAATGGAGATGTTTGTGTGAGATGTAAAACTTAGAATGGACTAACTTACAGCACTTTGACAAAACATCCAGTGTTTTGTTCTGGATTTTGAAATGCTGTGTTTTGTTTTTTCTGTATTGATGCAGTTTAAAATGATACCAGTGTATTTTTAAATGCTTTAATAAATTACTCTTAAATTGCATGAGTTTCAGGATTTCAATTGATTAGCAATGTTTTTTGATTACTAAAATTTAATTTAACCATTAAAACTGATTGCAGAAAAAAATGAAATTTGGGAAAAATAAAACGGATTTCATAGAACCATTTAATATTACTTTGATAATGTTATTTAAATAATATTATTGGGAAAACAAGTCAAATATCATCTTGATATCGTCAAAGGCATCAGTGATATTTCACTATTGTCGATACACAATATTGAAAAAGTATGCAGTTGACCGTTTGCAAAGACCCGCCTCCTTTAGTTACTGTTGCTATGTCCGACAAGCCATGCCGATCTCTCACCACACATCATGTTCTCACGCAGTGAAAAATACATCGCAGAGCAAAGAGGACACTGACAATGCGTCGACAGACAAGACAGAACAGGTTATTTTTTGATTCTCAAATTTCAAATGCTGTAATTTTTAAAGAAATTCAAACAATAAATTCCGTTTTGTGTCTCTTTAATGTGTCGTGACAGATGCTGTAGCGCCCCAGTTCAAACATCTCGTGAACCAATCATCTCTTCCTACTAGATAATTTTATAGCATCAAATAAACATGAATGAACATCAGAAGGAATGTTGTTTCAATCACAGAAAGACGGTACACACCATTTTTCAAGTTCAAGTCCACCGAGGTTAATCTTCTAACTCCCCTGACTGACTGCTTTGTTGGACAAAATGGCAGATTCGGTATTATGATTGGTTAGATTGCCTGTCAATCAAACTCCTGGCGAAGGGTCAGTTAAAGTCCCCATGAAATCAACATTTAAGTTTATTGGCTTTTAGTAAGAATTCATTAGCCTTACTGTTATCTATAAGCTAGTGTGCACCCAAAAAAAACAACAACAACAAAATTCACATTTAGAAGATATCATCGTTCAAAACTCACTTCTGCCAATATGGATCAATGATTTTGATGACATGACGCAGCACTTCACCTTCTTATTAGATTTTCTGTCCAATCAAATGCTCTCTAGAACCTAGTGTCCCGCCCCCTACATTATAAATAGATGCTGAAGCTGTGTCTGAAATCAGTTCAATTACACAACAACAGTGTTTTGTTGGCCTGAAAACTCAACATTTTTAAAAGGTTTCAGAGTTTTTGAAGTTTTTTAAACCAATACCGTAATCATCTCTGTAAACTACAAAAACGTGAATTTGTGAAAACGGTGACATCATGCACATGCGTATTGTGTGTTCAGTCTATAGGCGTGTAGTGCTCTGTAAAAGATTGCCTAGCTGTGTAGGCGTGTAGTCTTTCTTTACAAAGTGACATCGCCATCTACTGGCCTGGCAGCATAATAAATTTTTTCTCGCTTTATTTTTCTTTCTGTTAATTATTCTCATCTTAAACAGGACAGAGCATACAAAAAACACAGAGAAACTCCTGGTGAAGCGGCCGAGATCCACGTTACACACTATTATAAAGATGGCGTTTATTAAAGAGGAGAGTGAAGACGTGGAGATTGAAGAAACATTCAGAGTCAAACATGAAGAAACTGAGGAACAAACAGGTTGGTTTCATTCTCAAAGCTGAACTCAGTCATTGATCCTTATTAAAATGTCCAGCTCTACAGAAATGAATGATATTTTTGAAGAGTGTCCCAATTAAAATGCTTTTAATGGACAAGGAGCGGGTTTCCTCATGGACAAACATGTAGAGATCACATAATAGAGAAGTAGTATTAGATGTAGTCTAAACAAAACAATTATTTAGTGTTAGCATTAAGCTCAACATGTACTCCATTTCTATTATTTAATTATGCAACCATATCTAAAAACATTGTTTTGTTTAAAGCAAAACATAAAATTTAATAGTTGTCTATAAGTGATTTTTTTCTCACCCTCAAATATCAAACTGGTGTCTAGTAAACATGACTTTTTCCCCCAGTCAGACTGATTGAAACATCTGTGCATCTTTTACTTCTGGAAGCTGTATGAAAGATCACATCAGATCATAGTAGTTGCTGAATGTGTGTTCAAGTTTGTGTCACTCTGGACGGACTTTGAGCTTCACAGCAGAACCAGTGCTGTAACTTTGTTTTAACTGCATACAGTGCCTAAATAGGCAACACCAAAGAACTGAACTAGGTGAATCTAATCAATTAACTAACTTAATCTAATTAACTAATTAACGTTCATGTGGCCTCGTAATTCCCGTAGTTACGAGATTCTAGCTTGTAAAAAGCGTTCACATGCTTGTAGAGCTCGTAATTACAGCTTGTAAGCTGGGAGTTTCCTGAAAGCTCCCACATGTACCACCTGACCGCTGTAGATTAGTTTGGGCGTTGATAGTGGTGCCATGGAAATGCACAATTCCCAGTCCAGGGACCAAAAGGATGTGAACAGCTCTGAATATAATGTCACGTGAACACAGCAAGAGTCAACCAATGAGGGCATAGTTAGAAACTATGACAATCAGCATAAACATTGAATGACCTGTAAAGCCCCGGGTATACTTCACTTTCCACACTCGGACGCGTCTTGCACGCAGTCGCATCCGCGCATCTTTCAAAGTATACTAAACCACGGATGCACGCAGATGACCAAGTTCGACACATGCGCAGTGCAATTTTTTTCTATACTATTACCAGACATCGTGTCATCTTACACACTCTTCTTCGACGACTGCACATTGTGCTCAGTACTGTGCGTATTGCCACCTAGTGGACTCTTCTGTCCTGCTTGAGCATGCGTTGTTGCATGCCCACCGTCCGCGCTGTCTCGAAATTTTGGCTGCACTCGGACGGGGTGTGCGGCTGGCCATGAGCTCTTCGCATGATGAAAATTACGTCATGCAGGCGGTTCATGCAGACGGTGCATGAACCCGGACGGCCAAAGTATACCCGGGGCTTAAAGGGATACTCCACCATTTTTTCATATTAAACTATGTTATTCCCTTAACTAAGACGAGTTGATACATACCTCTCTCGTCTCAGTGCGTGCACTAAATCGCTCTGTCTTGCGGCGAAACTTTGTTAGCACTTAGCTTAGCCCAGTTCATTCAATAGGGGCCAAGCAGAGAAGCTACCAAACACCTCCACGTTTTCCCTATTTAAATACAGTTACTCGAGTAGTGTAACTCGACCTAGGACGGTAACACAAAACAAATCGTTGCGCTTTTCTAAGCGTGTAAAATGGATAACTATATTGTATGGCGGAATACCATAGCAAGTGCTCGGGAGCACTTTGACTTGGCGCAGTAATATCTTCACTCGTGAAAAGTCCTCTCACCGGCCCCCGCTCCCTCTCATTTCCGTCAATAGAACCAACGTGACCTGCACCAGTAGTAATAGTTTGAGCAGAGTTGACGAAGTATCAGGTTGTAGGAAGATAGTTTGTGGACAATCATGGTTATAACGTGCATCGTAAAGGGTTGTGATAACAAGGAGAAGGTATATAGTGCCGTCATGTTTCACAGAATTCCAACTCACCACATACAGCGGAGAGCTTGGTTAGCTGCTTTGAACAAGAATCCAAAAACACTGTTGCTGTTCGCAACAGTCACACTTGCACCACCAATTGCTGTTTGCCCGTGTTCTTTCGCCGGCTCCGGTCTGTTCTGGTTCGTATCTTTTTTCCCTCTCACGGTCCATAAGAGCTAATTCCTCCTCCGTGTACTCGGGTTCAAACAGATATGGCTCTGGGTCTGCTACAAACAAGTCATAATCATCTACAAAGTCCGCCATTGCAAATGATCTCTTGCAGTTTGCTAATAGCACAGGTGGTAAAAGTCACGTTGGTTCTATTGACGGAAATGAGAGGGAGCGGGGGCCGGTGAGAGGACTTTTCACGAGTGAAGATATTACTGCGCCAAGTCAAAGTGCTCCCGAGCAATTGCTATGGTATTCCGCCATACAATATAGTTATCCATTTTACACGTTTAGAAAAGCGCAACGTTTTGTTTTGTGTCACCGTCCTAGGTCGAGTTACACTACTCGAGTAACTGTATTTAAATAGGGAAAACGTGGCGGTGTTTGGTAGCTTCTCTGCTTGGCCCCTATTGAATGAACTGGGCTAAGCTAAGTGCTAACAAAGTTTCGCCGCAAGACAGAGCGATTTAGTGCACGCACTGAGACGAGAGAGGTATGTATCAACTCATCTTAGTTAAGGGAATAACATAGTTTAATATGAAAAAACGGTGGAGTATCCCTTTAAGAATTACATAGTTTTGGGCTCTATTAAAATGTTCTTTATGAATCTATAATAAATTTATATTCATTTACTCAAGTCAATTTACATGTACTGTGTAATGAAATCTAAAATTATTTCTTTTCCTGTGGTTCCCTCTATAACATTATTACAAAATGTTGTAGTCCGTCAGTCATTTTAAGTTGGGAAACATTTCTTTTTCTAACTTCTCCTAAACCACTTGAAATTTTGTATGTATCATCTATGACACTTAAGACAAAAAGTTATCAAAAGAATTTTAAATTGCCAAACCGTTTATGCCCATTCATTTTGCAGCCATGAGACCCTCTCCTCCTCCTATCCTCTCCCATCTAGAGACCCTGATGACAAAATGTTGTCAACAGAATTTGGATTCATCAACTGGTTTAGAAAATATAGTTTAATAAGTGTATGGAGCCACTTATTAAACTATATTTTCTAAACCAGTTGATGAATTCAAATTCTGTTGACAACATTTTGTCATCAGGGTCTCTAGATGATACATACAAAATTTGGTGTTAATTGGACAAATGGTGTAGGAGAAGTATGTTTTTCAAAAACCTCAACATAGCAGAATAATATAGTGCATGGCAAAAAATAAGAGATAAACATTTTGTTCAGCTTGAAAACAATCATTTTGATTGTAACCTGTATGGTTGTGGAGATGTGAGCAAAAACATAAAAGTTCTTATTATAGCACCACCTATGGTCCAATCATGGTGGGTGTGTGCACCCGAGTAGTGGGGGACATTTGGCAGCATCCTGCCAAATTTGGTGGTTCTATGACTTATGGTTTTGGTGGGACAGACACTTTTAGGGCAGAAAAAGAATAATAATAAATATAGCTGCGAGCAGCAATTATCGGGGTTCAAACCCTATAAGGCCTTTAAGAACATTTTTAGTTTAATTTAGCAAGCCTGGAACCATTTCGATCATATGCGGGAAAAGACCATTTACAGCCAAAACAGGAAATTTATGGTATATGAAGCTTTTTAATCGAGGTTGAGCCAAAAACCTAGGACTAGTTTGCCAAAGATGGTTTTTGAAATAATCCCAGTATTTAATGAACAATTTGATGGACAGCAGCAGACCTAGAGGCAAAGTTGCTCAGAATAAGGAGTTCTACCATGTGGAATGTTGCAACAGAAAGGGCAGCTCTCATCAGTTGGGCAACATGGTGGTTGCACCAGTGCAACCTTTAACAACATTTAGATGCAGAAGCAGGAAAAAGGGTAGCAAAATGCAACTATTTGATCACAGTCTGGAGCCCTGATGTGGCGATTTTGGTTCAGGGTCAAATCGCCACCAACTGGCCTCCTTTATTTTCCCACTTAAATGCATCTGCCCACTTTGTGATGATGGTGCCATAGTGCTTGAGCCTTTTATCGCTGCTTACAGATATGTTGATGGCTTTGATGTGTCTTGCTTTGTGCCATTAAACTGGGGTTAACATGTATTTGTCCTTTTTTGCCTTAGACCTTATGGCGCTGAAAGAGGAAAGTCAAGATGTGAATAAAACGGAAGAGAAAGATCAGTTTGGGAAACATCATGATTTAACAACTGGAGAATCATTTAGTTGCTCACAGACTGAAAAGACTTCACAAAAAAGGGCTCAAAAGACAGCGAATAGAAGTTATTTCACCTGCCAACAGTGTGGAAGGAGATTCTCTCAAAAAGGAAATCTGAAAACTCACATGAGAATTCACTCTGGAGAGAAGCCTTACACATGTCAACAGTGTGGAAAGAGCTTCACACACCAAGGAACCCTTTATACCCACATGACAGTTCACACTGGAGAGAGCTCTTATGCCTGCAAACTGTGTGGAAAAACCTTGACACGTAAAGGGAATCTTAAGATTCACATGAGAACTCACACCGGAGAGAAACCTTTCACATGTGATCAGTGTGGAAAATGTTTCACACGTAAAGAAAGCCTTAATAACCATGTGAGGATTCACTTAAAAGATAGCTGTTGTATATGCCATCAGTGTGGAATGAGTTTCACAGACAAGAAACAACTAAAAACGCATGTAATAACTCACGCCGGAGAGAAGCCTTACATGTGCCATCACTGTGGAATGAGTTGTGCAACCAACACAAACCTTAAAGTCCATGTGAGAGTTCACACTGGAGAGAAGCCTTACAGCTGCCAACAATGTGGAAAGAGTTTCCCTCGAAAAGAAACTCTTAAGACTCACATGAGAAGTCACACCGGAGAGAAGCCTTACTCCTGTAAACTGTGTGGAAAGAGTTTCACACATAAAGGAACCCGTTATAGCCACATGAAAGTTCACAATGGAGGGAAGCGTTTCACGTATCTTTAGTGTGAGAAGAGATTCAAACATTAAATAGATCTGAAAAGTCAACTGCAGATTCATTCTGCCAAGAAATTGCAGTGCTCTGAGTGTAATAAGAGGTTTAGACCAAAGGAGCAATTTCACTTGTTCATTCACCCTGGAGGAAGTAAGTGGGTCCTCGTAAAGCATGTAAAAGCATTGATTTAGCTTTTAACAACTTGAAAATCCATAAAAAGTCTTAAATATTGGGGGAAAGTCCTAACCGTTTGCAAAGATTTAACATTTTTGGAGCACAAACAGAGGAGACTTTTAAAAAGGCAAACATGGTTTTGATTGGCTGGAGATTGTGATGGTAACTGATTTTCATGCTGACCGAGCTGCTGGATTGATTTGGCGTGTTCAGGTGGACAAGAAGATGGGAAATGTACATTTTTTAAGTGGCATGAAAATATCAAATTCTCAAACTGGTTAAGACCAGTACCAGGAAATTATTGAAAAGCTTGTTACAGAATTTGTAAGAAATGCTTTAAACTTGGCTCTATGGGTGTTAAGGCAGTCGAACTTGAACATTCAAGGAGAAAAGCACAAGCGATATGTGTGATAATGGCAAATCATAGCTCGTACACCTCTAACAAAAATATTAAGCCAATTTTTAAGCAAACTTTCACAACTCCAAGCTTGTGAAAACATTCAAATGTGGACAAGACAGAACTGCCTATGTCATCAAGTTTGGTTTGGCTCAGTAGATATTATGTTTCCTTGCTCACTTCCTCAGCATTACTTGGAGGAACTTGGAAAGAAGAAAATATTACCACAAACAGGACCAGATTTAGAAAATTGTTTCTAAGGTGGAATGAGGACTATGAGGGGTGGCTACACCAAAATGTGCACCCATTCTTGATTTATAGCTTGACATACACATTCGTGTTCATGAATATGCTAAACAGTTGCATTTCCACAAAGTAGTTATTTAAAATAAACAGGAAAATGTCCATATAAATATCCAGGGCACCAATTCAGGACACTGTAATGTCAACAGATTCTAAATGCCTTGTAAGATTATGTCTATAATTATTACATATAGAAGACAAGTAGTTTTATTAATATTAGATAGGCTACTTGGTAATCACAAGTTTAAAGTCTGCGTGAACTGGAAGTTGCAAACAACTTTTCTCCAGTGTTGTGACGTATTTCCAAGTGAAACAGAATATTGGATAGAGGGCAGAGTTTTACTTTAGCGCTCCTCCTCGCCATCTCTCGGTCATAGCAGATGAACGGTAGCAGAGGAGTGTTTACGCGTTTTCAACCCAAGCCGTCAAACTGACGTTATCAGAGAAGGAACGCCATTCCAGACCAGAAGTAACTTCATATTTTGGTTAAAGATTACCGCGACAAACAATTTTTTTCTGTGTTTTAACTTGCACGGATTGATTGTTATCCTCAAGACTAGTAATATGCACTAACAAAGTTAATAAGGTCAATTTTGATTTCACTTTAAGAGTAACAAAAACTTTTGATTTGGCTAGAAATGCCAAAATATCAAAGCACAGACTGAATCTGATTTTTATTTTATTTTATTTTTTTTTTTGAGTTTCTGTTATCTGTTATTTACAGAGATGGAAATGTCTTTATGTGGATGTTATGGAAGGTCACCAAGAACACCCAAGCAACTGCATAGCACAGCCTAGCAACTGCATAGCACAGCCTAGCAACCACCCTGAATATCCTAGCAAATGCGTAGCAACACTTTCTATCACATCTATCCTGATTCAACTTCAAACTATTTAACTTGAATTTAAAACACGAAATTTGTCTTTCAAGATTTTCAGTCTAGATAATTTAATTGTTTTTTTTTCACAGATTTTCAACCCGCTTTGTAATCAAGTTGTTACAACATCGATAGTACACACCGTGGCCCAAAATGAAAAAAATCCTGGACTCCATGATTTGATCATTTTTGTATTGATTATGTTTCTAGCATGTTATATGTTTGGCAACAGTACTTCTAAACCTAATTGATGGAGTGTGTAGATTTTCATTTATTGAACAACCATGTAGGAAGACACATCATGGCGATATTCCAGGATGATAATGTCAAGATTCATCATGCTTAAATTGTAAAAAGATTGGTTGGGATCAAAAGTCATTTGTTAATTAAATTGAGTGTGCTGCATCAGTTGCAGCTCGCAATGACTTATAGTTGTCATTATTTTATATTGTTTTATATAATTATTTTTTACATGATTTTGTGCTACATTGTGTCATCACATTGAAAAGTGGTACAGGAAACATTTCTTACATTTGTATTTTATACTGGAATAATTCTGGGGAGGCAAAGCTATAGATTCGACCTTGCACCCTTGCTTTATTTCATATCATTGACCATTACACTACATCCGTCTTACCTGTCTTTTAGTAAAGAGACTGCTAAAGGTTTTATACAATATACACTGTGTGCTAAATGTTAATTCAAAAGACAAAGAATAAAAACAAGCAAAGTTGAACTAATGTCATGAAAAGTGGGATGTGTGTTATTTTTGGAGTGGTGATTGACTGCTGTGGCTGGAGAGTATGTTTTATGCCATCATTTTCTGAGCATTTTTCTGAGATATATTTTCCAAAGAATGGAGAAAAATTGCAATACTTTGTTACGTCCCCCTTTTGTCTAGGGGTGGCGGGAGAGCAACATATAGAAATAAAAAGTAATAAAAGATATGTCCCTTCAAAAACACAGGGCAAAAATGAGAGAGAGTTGGTTCAGTCTGCACTCCCAGAACTCACACGAACACAAAATAACTCTTGAAAAGGTTTATTGAACAAAGTCTCTTATAACAATCAAGGATAAGGCAAAATAATAAGGATAACTCACAAGTCACTTCTAACTTTGGGAGGGGGTTAAAGCCAAAATAACAAACAAAAGGAGTAAGCTAACTGGAGTAAGGGAGTCTAAATAACCTATCAAAACAAAACACCAAAATAAACAACAAATCCCTTACCTGACTGCCTCACTAACCAAAAACAGGGGAAAACAGGGGTTAGTAAAAACAAAAGGGCACCCACCTCCTTACTGCATCTGCAACATTAATAATGGGACAATTACACACTGCCACAACAGCAGATACAACAGGTTTCTCTCAAAGAAGCTTTCACACCAGCAAATACAACAGGTTTCTCTTAAAGAGGCTTTCACAACAGCCAAGACAACAAAAGTTCTGGGAGGGAAGACAGGCCACACTCTCTCTGGGGAACAGCCAGCTCCTGCGGTGTAAATGCAAGCTCCTCTCCATACTCTAACGAGGAACAGGTGGCATCAATTGGGCTCCTGCAAGAGGACAGGGAGGAACAGAGGAAATAGGGAAAAAAACTACACTTCCCAGCAGGCTGTTGGGCATCAGAGAGACAGTGTCACATACACATTCACAGAATTACAAAACAATAAACGATATACGTCCTGGGACGTAACACCCCCACCCATAAATTACAGATTACCACAGTAATTTGTAATAATTCAACAAAAATGTACTCACGTACAAAGGCACTAAATATTCACAGGTCAGCTGGCTGCACTGTTGGTTCTGGACAGCGCATCAGTCATGACATTTTCTACCCTTCGCTTATAACGAATTTCAAAGTTCTCTTGCACAATGAGGAACCAGCACATCAAGCATTGATTAAAGTTGCACTTGAGACAAGAAGGTTGAGGGATTGTGGTTGGTCAACTCCAGAGGCATCTTCCTGCAGTAGAACTGCTCCTATATAGCAGAAATAGGAGCAACCATGACACCAACATTGTAGTTTGCACCAGGGTACATGCACAAATCTTCAACAAAACCATCACAACTAAAGCAACCATCTTCCCATCACAAAGCTGAGAAGCATCCAGTGGCATTTTTGGACACACTTTGAAAGGGGTTCTACCAATAGATGGCTGGGATAGTGCATAAATAGAGCAGTCTTTTAGTTGATCTGCAGCAGTGACATGCTCATATAACAATACTGCACCCACCCCAGCTGTGTTCACAACTTGAAAAAGGTAGAATAAAGTCGGAAGCAGTAAGTACAAGAGTACTACTTTCAGTACTTGCAAACAGTAAACAGAAGAGAAATCTTTCTCAGAAGACTGCACAGCAGCGATATGGTCCTTCCCAAGCGTTATGGGACTTTGTTCCACCTGAAACACAGCAGGAATGATAGGAGTGTCCATCATGGGTTTAGTCAAGACTTTATACTTGGCAGACTCAAACAAAGGGATAACAGAGTCTGAAAAGTCAGTAGTCTCCACCAGTTTCTTGGATTGAGAAAGAAGAGGATCACTAGGTACTGTAGTGGAGGACCTGGTAACCAAAGCTGCTGGTCCACACATGTCAGGGTTATTCAACATGTTCGGAGAAGAGAACACCTTGCCACCTGCCAGGTCATTCCCTAAAATTACACTGATACCCTTCACAGGCAGTTCAGAGCACACGCCTATTTTGACAGGACCTGAAGCTAGCTCAGAAGTTAACCATATAGAGTGCAAAGGTACATTCATACAGCCTTTTCCAACACCTTTAACGAAGACATTTGTGCCTGCGTAAGACTCAGGTGAGAATGGAAGTACGCTATCCAGTATTAAGGACTGACAAGCTCCAGTGTCACGGAGAATCGAAACTGGATAAGTGGGAGAATCATGGGAGAGTGAAACAGTTCCACTTAACAAGAACGGTTCATAACCAGAGATGTTTGATAGAGCAGAATCCTTAAAAGCGGCAACGGACTGAACGAAAGCAACACTTTTAGCTTTAGTGCTCATTTTCTGGTTCCACGCTTTACAATCAGCTATCCTATGGCCAGGGTCAAGACAGTAAAAACATAGACGCTTGTAACCATTGCGGTTTGAGATTGGCTTACGGCCTTTTTCCATTCTACCCATTTGGAACTTATCCCTCATGCCATTCTTGTTTATAGGATACTGGTACGGAATCATATGACATACCGGAAAAACATTTTTATGGGTGAGCACGAATTCGTCAGCAATTACAGCTGCTTCAGAGAGTGTCATGACCTTCTGGTCATTTAAATGAACAACTACACTCTCTGGCACACAATTTTTAAAATCTTCCAATAAGATCAGCTCTTGAAGCTGCTCAAGACTCGAAATTTTAGTAGCAAAACACCATTTTTCAAAGAGGGTTTTCTTTTCTCGAGCAAATTCAGTGTAAGTTTGATTGACTGTTTTCGTTAATTTTCTATAACGCTGCCGGTAGGCTTCCGGCACTAGCTCATAAGCTCTGAGAATGGCAGCCTTAACCACATCATAGTCTAAACACTGCTCAACTGACAGGGAAGAGCACACTTGCTGTGCCTTGCCAGTTAAATTACACTGGAGCAATAACCCCCACATATCTTTTGGCCACCCCAGTTTACCAGCTATACGCTCGAATGCTATAAAATAGGAATCCACCTCCATTTCTTTAAATGGGGGTACAAGTTTTATGTGCTTCGTCACATCAAAAGTGGAGTGAGACTCTTGAGTTTCTGAGGGAGTAGCAGTTCGCACACTAAAAGGGGAGGAAGGAAGTCTAGCACGCGGTGCCGGGACAGGTTTTCGCCGTAAAGACTCTGCCTCTAGATCTAGAGAACGCAATTTAATATCTCGGTGAGCCTGTACCTCTACCGTACGAAGATGTACTAGCTGAAGCTCTTGTTCCTGCTTTTTCAAGGCAAGATCTAATTCTTTAAATTTGAGTGCGAGTACAGGGTCAAAACACGGACTGGTAGGATCAATACTGGGTGGCAGAGGAGCAAAAGAGCCTTCATCTGCAATCCCAATATTCTCCTCCAAAGCATCTTCTGAATCAGTCGGCAGAATTCCAGCAGTAACTAGTTCTGAGTAAAGCTTATCCTTAATTACCCCTTTAGCAGCTTCTCTTGGAACACTGATGCTAAAAAAGTCTGCTATCAACAGCAAATCCTGCTTTCTACACTTATTAAAGACCTCAATAGTAGGAGCTAAAGTGAATGCTGTTAAATCAAAATCCATACTCACCCTCCAAGACGTCTCCTCTCACCCCTCAAAAAACAAAAACAGTCAAGCAAACTAGAGTAAAGAAAATGGCCTCTTTGAAAAACTTTGAGACGAGCCCCCAAATATGTTACGTCCCCCTTTTGTCTAGGGGTGGCGGGAGAGCAACATATAGAAATAAAAAGTAATAAAAGATATGTCCCTTCAAAAACACAGGGCAAAAATGAGAGAGAGTTGGTTCAGTCTGCACTCCCAGAACTCACACGAACACAAAATAACTCTTGAAAAGGTTTATTGAACAAAGTCTCTCATAACAATCAAGGATAAGGCAAAATAATAAGGATAACTCACAAGTCACTTCTAACTTTGGGAGGGGGTTAAAGCCAAAATAACAAACAAAAGGAGTAAGCTAACTGGAGTAAGGGAGTCTAAATAACCTATCAAAACAAAACACCAAAATAAACAACAAATCCCTTACCTGACTGCCTCACTAACCAAAAACAGGGGAAAACAGGGGTTAGTAAAAACAAAAGGGCACCCACCTCCCTACTGCATCTGCAACATTAATAATGGGACAATTACACACTGCCACAACAGCAGATACAACAGGTTTCTCTCAAAGAAGCTTTCACACCAGCAAATACAACAGGTTTCTCTTAAAGAGGCTTTCACACCGGCACATACAACAGGTTTCTCTTAAAGAGGCTTTCACAACAGCCAAGACAACAAAAGTTCTGGGAGGGAAGACAGGCCACACTCTCTCTGGGGAACAGCCAGCTCCTGCGGTGTAAATGCAAGCTCCTCTCCATACTCTAACGAGGAACAGGTGGCATCAATTGGGCTCCTGCAAGAGGACAGGGAGGAACAGAGGAAATAGGGAAAAAAACTACACTTCCCAGCAGGCTGTTGGGCATCAGAGAGACAGTGTCACATACACATTCACAGAATTACAAAACAATAAACGATATACGTCCTGGGACGTAACAACTTAATATGGAACAGCACAAATGAAACCTTGATGAGTTTAACAACACTCACAATGTGGATTACAGTTCATATCCAGACTGGAGCAACCGTGTTTCAAATTTTATTGTCATATTTCATATATATTTTTATATATATAATAGTGTAGAAGTAGTGGATCCCAAGCTTTGTATTGGCTATGACCTGTTGCTGTTGTTCTGAACTGGCCACATTTCTTGCAGGTGTTTGCCTCAACTTTCCTATTGTATGCACATGGCGGATGTGTATGGAGAGTTGCAAAGGGTAGAGGAGCACTGTTGCCAGCTTCAGAGCACCAAACCCCTGTGCTGGCAAACCACTGCAGACGGGACATCCACTCATCCATGGCCTTGTGTGACTTTTAGAAATCTCTGGAACATGTGAAACATATTTAGTTAAAAATGATTGCATTTACTTATTAACACTAGCCATGTCTTGACTACTTATTACTGTATGATACAGTACTTTAATTACAATAACTCTAAACAATAACACACCAGTATCATGATCGATTATGACATTATAACACCATAAAGAACACTGAAAGCTAAAAATCCATGAATTTAATATTGTTGTTAATGTAGTTCATCATAGGAAACAGTAACATGAGAAGTGCTGCAGTATACTACATCAAGATAACTACTGTTATGACACTAAATGCTAAACATAATGCATCATAATTAAAAAAAAAAAGAAAAATACAATGAATATGTTGTTAAAAGTAGTTTATCATAAAGGGGAGTAGTATGAAAAGTGCTGCAATATACTAGCTCATCAAGATAGAGATGTCATGACATTAAAAAAGCAATTGAATGGATTATAAAATACGAGAAAAAACATGTATTAGTCTGTTGTTGTTAATGAAGTTTATCTTACTCTCTCGCTGTTGACATCCGATGAATGAACTTCAATACTTCGTTGGGGTACACCCAAGAGAAAAAGAGAGCCCGTCTCTACAGAGACTACAAAATGAAAAGATGAAGCAAAGATAAAGCCAGAAAACACCATTTGCTCAGCAAAGATGGAGATCTGACACATGTTCAGTACACATGTTGTGTAATTTAGATTCCTTTATTATGTGGGTAATCATTGTACTAAACTTTATTCCACTAGGATTTTTTTGTTTTGTTGTTTTTGTTCATTCTGTGTTCGTTCACATCTAAACTTCTGCTCATTTTGGGTTCATTCTCCCCTATACTTCTGAACCAGCTGTTTTTCATGTACATTCAACTTCTGCTGTTTTGATCTTCCTGCCCCATTGCACTACAGCCCTTTCAGGGGCTTAGCCCTGTTTCACTGCTTACAGCTATATTTGGTATTATTATTGGATTTCATTTGCAGTTTTGTGCTTTTCCAATTTATTTCTACAGGGAGTGCAGAATTATTAGGCAAGTTGATTTTCTGATCATATTTTTTTCCCAAGCACATTTTACCAATTCCAATCCACATCAATCTTAATAACTACTATTAATATTGTTTTTAATCATTTATAAGTGATATATAATTGTTCATGAAGGCTGAAAATGAAAAATGCCTTATATTCAGGTGTGCAGAATTATTAGGCAAGTTTTCTTTTACTGGCAAAATGAGCCAAAAAAGAGATTTAACTCAGACTGAAAAGTCAAAAATTATTAAATACTCATGAGAAGGACGCAATACTAATGCAATACTAGAAATTGCAAAGTTAAAGCATGACCAAGGGACAGCAAAATGCTCATTGGGTCAGCGGGGTCAGACAAAAACAGGTGGAAAAGAAAAGACACATGTTAACTGCAAAATAATTAAGAATTAAGGTGAAGAATTAAGTGTGAAACCATCAGGAACCCTTTAGTCTCCAGCGCCACCATTTTCCAGAACTGCAACCTACCTGGAGTCTCCAGAAGTGCAAGGTCTCAGGATCTCAGAGACTTAGGTTAGCTAAAGAATCCTAAAAAATGACCTGCACTTGATAAGAATCACAAGCTGAAGTGTTATAAAATACATGAAGACTGGGTTTTAATAGGGCTTATAGACAGACAGCTTGAGAATGACTCCTGATGGACCAGCACCACATCCTCTTGTACCACTGTTTGAAGAATTTATCCAGAATCTGGCAGTAAGGTGTTTGAGTTCACTTTTAGTCCATCTCTTATCCTGAAATGTCTGTCTTGCAGAGATGGACTAAAAATGATCTTCCAAAACTTACTGCCAGATTCTGGAAGATAAATACTTCAAACAGTGGTACAAGAGGATGTGGTGCTGGTCCTTCAGGAGTCACTCTCAAGCTGTCTGTTTATAAGGCCTATAAAAACCCAGTCTTCATGTATTTTATAACACTTCAGCTTGTGATTCTTATCAAGTGCGGGTCATTTTTTAGGATTCTTTAGCTAACCTAAGTCTCTGAGATCCTGAGACCTTGCACTTCTGGAGACTCCAGGTAGGTTGCAGTTCTGGAAAATGGTGGCGCTGGAGACTAAAGGGTTCCTGATGGTTTCACACATAATTCTTAATTATTTTGCAGTTAACATGTGTCTTTTCTTTTCCACCTGTTTTTGTCTGACCCCGCTGACCCAATGAGCATTTTGCTGTCCCTTGGTCATGCTTTAACTTTGCAATTTCTAGTATTGCATTAGTATTGCGTCCTTCTCATGAGTATTTAATAATTTTTGACTTTTCAGTCTGAGTTAAATCTCTTTTTTGGCTCATTTTGCCTGTAAAAGAAAACTTGCCTAATAATTCTGCACACCTGAATATAAGACATTTTTCATTTCCAGCCTTCATGAACAATTATATATCACTTATAAATGATTAAAAACAATATTAATAGTAGTTATTAAGATTGATGTGGATTGGAATTGGTAAAATGTGCTTGGGAAAAAAATATGATCAGAAAATCAACTTGCCTAATAATTCTGCACTCCCTGTATTTATCATTTTTTTGTATGGAATGAATGATTCATATATTTTTTAAAATAAGCTCTTTAAGCATTAGATTTCCATTTTTTTTTTTTTTTTTAGTACATGTTGATACATATGTATCACTACTAAATACAAATTTCCTTTTGATACAGACCTCCAGAGGCAGTGCTGAAAACACTAGTGGATAATCCCTCTCGCTTGACCAAGAATCAAATACAAAGTTGTCACCTCATGACTCATGAACTGTCTTCAGCTATAACAACCCCTTTACATGTCAAATCGCGCTCCTCCTCATTCTCACCTGATTGAATTGAAGTGACAATATTTTGTGCAGTTTGCTGCTTATGAATTCCTCAGGATATATACGTGAGCTGTTTCATCATTGTCATCATATTTTTTGCTGTGCACAACGATCATGAGCAATATTTTATAAGCATGACGCTTCGGAGAGGCTTCAGTCTTCTGGTTGGACACAGGATGTATGTGGAGACAGAAACAGAAGGGTTGTGAGGTTTGAGAAGTGAAACTTGGAAGCTAGGGTGAATCCTGTACTGAGGGGGGAGCTGGAGTTGATAAGTGACAGGATTGACCTGCTTCACAAATTGTAAAGGAGCCAATGAATCTGGGACTTAACTTTCTGCACGGCAGACGCAGCCTGATGTCCCTGGTAGACAGCCAGACCTTCTGTCCTGGCTGGTAGTTGGAGCGTTGGATTGACGAAGGTTGGCTGTCATCCTGCATCTGCGCAGTGCCCGTTGAAGTTGATGGTGAGCTGAGTCCCAGACCCTCTCACTCTCTCGGAACCAGTAGTCGACAGCTGGAACGTCTGATGGTTCCCCTGTCCAGGGGAACAGTGGGGGTTGGTATCCGAGTACGCACTGGAAGGGTGTGAGACCAGTGGTGGATTGCCGCAGGGAGTTCTGTGCGTACTTGGCCCAACCCAGGAACTGGTTCCAAGAGTCCTGGTGGCCGTGACAGAAGGTACAGAGGAAGTGGCCAATCTTCTGGATCTTCCGCTCCGTCTGCCCGTTCATCTGAGTGTGGTATCCAGACAAGAGACTTACGGTCACACCTAGGAGAGAGAAGGCGGCTTTTAATACTCTGGAGATAAATTGGGGCCCTCTAACCGACACGATGTCCTCCAGGATTCAGTAGTACCTGAAGATATAGTTGAACATGAGTTAAGCAGTTTCCATGGCAGTCGGTAGTCCCTATAAAGGAATCAGACGCACAGATTTAGAGAATCTGTCAACAACCACTAATACACAGGTACAGTCATTGGAAACAGGCAAGTCAGTGATAAGGTCCACTCCAGGGTCTGTTGGGAACAGGCGAGGATGGAGTTTACCGGAGGGAAGTTGACGAGGGCTTTTGGGAGCGCACATCCCTGCACGTACCTTCTCACGTCAGATGCCATATTCGGCCACCAGAAGCATTCTTTCAGCAGCGAGAGAGTTTCATTGACCCCTAGGTGGCCAGTGACCAGTGACATTTGAGTGGAGAGGATGAGGGGAGTGCGCCGTGTCCGAGGGATGTACTGTAAACCTGGTGGACAAACCGGCGGAGTTTTGGCGGAGGCACTGGAGGAAGGCAAGGTCTTTTCAGTCCAGGTAATGGGACTTACTATGAGCTTTTCAGGAATGATGGGTTCTTGTTCTTCAGTATTGCTTCAGGACTGTACAGATGAGACAGAGCATTAGCTTTGACATTCTTAGGACCAGGACGATAGGAGATAGTGAAGTTGAACCTAGTGAAGAAGAGTGCCCATTGCGCTTGTCTGGGATTGAGTCTCTTTGCATCTCGGAGATATTCTAGGTTCTTGTGATCTGTTAATACGAGGAATGGATGTTGAGCACCCTCCAACCAATGCCTCCACTCTTCCAGGGCCAACTTGATGGCGAGAAGTTCCCTGTTGCCGATGTCATAATTTACCTCCACGGGGTTGAGTTTGCGGGAAAAGAAGGCACATGGATGGAGTCTACTTGGGTTCCCCTGCTGCTGAGATAAGACTGCTCCAACTCCGGTGGTAGAGGCATCCACCTCTACTACGAAGGGCTTGTCAGGGTCAGGATGCACGAGGAGAGGAGCAGTGGTGAAGTCTTTCTTCAGTGTTTCAAAGCATCCCCCTCACGTGTCCGGATGAGGTTGTAGGCGCTGCAGAAGTCCAACTTGGAGAAAACAGTGGCACCTCAAAGTTGTTCCAGGGCAGCTGGGACGAGAGGAAGTGGATAGCGGAACTTGACAGTTATCTTGTTGAGTGCCTGGTAGTCTATGCAAGGCCGCAAGCCTCCGTCCTTCTTTGCCACAAAGAAAAAACTCGAAGCAGCAGGGGAAGTAGACGGGCAGATGAAACCTTGCTCCAAAGCCTCCTTGATGTATTCCTCCATTGCCTTCCCCTCCGGTAGTGACAGAGGGTAGATCTTTCCTCGGTGCACTGGCTCACCCAGAAGCAGATCGATGGCACAGTCCCATGGCCGGTGTGGAGGCAGCTTAGAGGCTCTCTTCGGGCAGAAAACATCACTGAAGTAGGAGTAGCATTGTGGAATGTCCACAGACGGTTTCTCAACAGGGCTCTAGATGGATGTGGAACAAACGGAGAGAGGTTTGGAGCATAGAGAAGATGGCAGAGGAAGTATTAAGAAACAAGATGGAAAACAGTTTTCGCCCCACTTCAGGATCTCTTTTCCATGATATTACAGGGTTGTGCTGCTCCAACCATGGGTGCCCTAGAATCACGTCAGTGGTGGACTCCTCCAGAACTAGCAGATGGAGTTGTTCAATGTGCAGGATACCCACTTGAAGTTGTACAGGTCCGAAAATGTGATTGACTTTTCTTCGACTGAGGGGCCTTCCAGTTATTGAATGGATCTGGTAGGTGGACGGCGTGTTTGCTGTCTTGAGCTTGAGCTGGCGGCAGAGGGCACCGGAGATGAAATTGCCAGCTGACCCTAAGTCGAGGAGAGCACTGACTGGAACAGAAACATCAGCAGCAGTAAGGGTAATGATAATAGTGAGTGAGCTTCATTGAATTCAGAGGAGGGAGAATGGCACTCACCATGGGACGAGGAGGACAGATAGGGCATGCCGAGAGTATATGCCCAGAAGCTCCACAATATAAACATAATCTCAGGGTCAGCCACCTCTGCCGCTCAGTTGGTGTAAGTCGATTATTGTCCAGTTGCATGGGTTCACTGGCTGGTTCTGGAGGGCTGACGGATTCAGGCCGGTGGAGGAATGATGAAGGCTCAAGCTGGCCCTGGTGCTCTTCAAGTCACGACTGCATACAAGTAGCGAAGAGTATTGACAGCTGGATGAAGCATTCAAGCCTGATGGTGTCCTCGTATGCAGCATGATGCAAGCACACACGTGGATTCAATCCTTGACAATAGGTAGTGAGCAGGGATTGTTCGTTCCATCCACTGGCAGCTGCAAGTGTTCTGAATTAAAGAGCATATTCATTAACAGCCATTGATCCTTGTTTTAAATGATAAAGTTCCTCACCAATTGAAGAATCCCATGCAGGTTTTCTGAAAACCTCCTTGAAATGGGCGATGTAACTGGTGAGAGACTTGGGTTACAGCATTTTTTTGGGTCCAGAGCGTTTCAGCCCATCGAAGCACCTTGCCGTTTAACTGTGAGATGATGAAGGCGGTCTTCGAGTGATCATCCGGGTACAGGTGCAGTTGCATCTCCAGGACCAGTGAGCACTGTAGAATGAATCCATTGGGTTTAGCCATGGGACTGGCGTATACTAGCAGCGAAGGAGTAGTGCTGGGTGGTGTGGAAGTGATCGCTGGTGGATTGGCATTGAATGTATGGTGCATGGCGTCGGCGAGCACCTGAAATGAATCCGAGTTGCTCATACTGGAGTGAATCGGTTTTGGTCCGGTCTTCAGTTACAATCACAGAAGGACAGAGACACAGGATGTATAAATGTAAGGTGTTTATTTTCACAACCAGATGAACAACAGTAATGCAGGTTGACCAGGTGAATGGGAAATCTTTAGGTGAATAGTGATAAACGGAATGGTAATACGTTTCTTTGTTTTGTAGATGGTGAAATGGAGGCAGAATGCTGGTTTCCAAACACAAACGATTGAGCTGGACTTCACACACGATGACGATGTACACAGGAGGGAAACAGGAGACAAACATTGAGACAGGTAAGTATTCCAACGGAGTCCTTGAGGTAAGCATACAGGTATGATGCTAACAAGACCGGACAATGAGTGTGTCTGAATGAGAGTCCTTTATACTGCCGGTAATGAGTGTGCTGATGACGTGCAGGTGTGCATGATTAGTATTCGGGTGACGGAGTGCGTTGTGATTAGGTGATGGTGGAGCCTGGCATTTCTGTGACAGTGAAGAAATGCACTTGGAATTCCTGGGTCACCTGACTTGAGAGTGTGCGCATGTTCATCGCTGTGCAGATATCAACTCGTCCTTTTAGATTTGAGGTGAGTATTTAATTTGTCATGAATGTATTTAGCTGTTCTACATGCCTTAACATAATCAATATCATGTATGGCCATCACCACCCCCCTCATGTCTTGGTATCAGTCATCTTAAGGAGGCATTGTCTGACCCATGCCCAGAGTGCTCTGTAATGTTGCTCGCTGTGCGTCAAGCACGTCTAGCAGGCCTGTAATCTAGAATGGAAGGTTTGTTGCTTTCTTCCAGTATTACTACTGTTGATTGTAAGCGTAAACAAGTATCTCAAAATAAAAAGAAGATTACAAAGAATATTTTCTGATTCTAGAATCTTCTGATTTAGCACACAAGCTTGACTAGTTGTCTTCTGCGGTAGAGTTGTTACTGACTCTCCTGGCTAAAGCTCATCCTAATATGGAGATACAAGAGAAAGCTCTACCTGATTCCGCTGTCGCTTTGTCACTAATGATGCATACGGGATGTGATGTCAGTGGCTGCCTCTGATTCACTTTTTGAAGCTACTCCAGTAATGTCAGGTAATAAAGAAAATTCGCCTGCATATCAATCGTGTCACTCTGGCAGTGAGACAGTGTCGTAGAAGTCAGGTGGGTCATCTTCAGTTGCATTAAAGAAGAAGCATTAAAAACAATACTTGCCTGCATTAATCTGACCCATTAATCTGAGCTTGGTATCATGCCACCTCTAGAATCTAGTGTGGCAGCACTCATTGTGTGTCCTGAGGAAGCACTTTGTGAAAATATGCGCTGCCCCAATGTTGAGTGCAGATGCACTGATGAAATACTTGCAATTCAATACATGCAATTCAAAAGGTTTGGGAACCACTGGTATAGGCATCTTCAGAATTTCCAACTTCGGAATCCAGAAGCTTATCACTGGACATCAATTTCAGACATGACACCCAGGCCCCCAATGATATCCCCTGACCTCTACAAAAAAGCTGACGTGGAAATGTCAACCGTGGGCTGTTTCACGGAAAGTCACCTGGATAATTGCAGATCAATAACCCCAGATTGGTGGCTGCTGACTACCCTGTCAACAGGGTACCATTTACAGTTTCACTGTTGACATCTTGTTCATACTGGAGTGAGACGTACAATAGTTTATGATCCATGCCAGTCACCAAGAGATTTATCAAAGTCTGCTGGCAAGGCTTTTCAGCAAGGCTTTTAAATGCATGCAAATAATGAACTTGTGATTGTGATTAAGTGCAGTGTCCTGTGAGCGTAACTCTACCGCTTTGTTAACCGCTGTGTTACTTTAGTACATAGTGGTTGGATATTTACTCATATAAGAGCATAGACTTAAGGGCACACACAAACAGGGCCATTTTGGAGAGAAATGAAATGCACAGAAATGATTTAAAACCACAATTCACAAGTGCGTATTGAACCGTGGATGTCGTACTGAACGGTTCAATATTTTATTAAGAATTGTGGCATCCCTAATTTATACCTTTCAGTTCCTTTTGTTCATTTGTCTGATGTTGACTGAGTTTAAGTACTCACCATTACACTGCTATATCTGCTATTTATATAGTCTTTTAATCCAAATACTCAAGGAACAGACAGGGAAACTCAGAAAACAACCATCAAACATAGAAGAGACTTGACAAATAACTGAACCAAACAGGGAGTAGCCTTAATATGTTTGAGGAAGATGTAATATGTTCTTCCAGCAGTAGGGGGGAGCTGTATTTCATTGTTTGATTGTGCCCTCTTTACATGGGTGGAGCTGTTGTTGGTCACAGTGTTCTTCCTTTGTGACAAGGTAAGGAATGTCTTCCCAGCTTTTTGTTATCTTATAAATTTATATGATTAGTTTTACCATCCGTGTTATATAAAGAGATATATTGTTGTTAAAGAGGTTTACTAATGAATATGTGCAGTTATTTTCGTTGGATGGTTTTGTATTTCTGATATTATTTCATATGTTGTAAGTTCCATGAGGTTGAGTATATTTTTCCTTGTATTGTATTGTGTTCAAGGTTTATTTGTGTATTTTGTGGTTTTATCATTTGTATTTTGCATATATCTTACATCCATCTTTAGTTTTTCTGTGTTGTAGTTTATTTTTCCTTAGTTTGCAACCATGTGATTGGCTCAGCTACAGCCGTTTTGCTGCCTGTTGTAATTTGATAAATAATGTTTTGATATTAATTTGGAATTAACACAATGTTCTTCTTTTGTGACAAGTGGCTGATGTGTACAAGACACATAAAAAGAAATCTTCACTGCTGTGACAACGACGGTCTTGGTGTCCTCCTCTTACACCCAGTACATCACACAATGCAGAGACATTTGGGGGAGCACACCAACGAAGAGGGTTACATATACAAGACTAAACAAGGAACTAATTGAGCTAATTAACGACCAACCGGTGAATAAGAAACAAAGAAACATATGGGAAAGCTGGGTCAACTGAAGATGAACAAACAGAAGGTAAACACAATGAAAAGCCTCCTCTAAGGACAGCAAGCCAAGTTCGTTTACTATTAACCTTTAAGGCTGAATGGGCAGGTGAATTTGTGAATCATAATTATCATATGTGTAGATATACATGTAATTAGTGTAGCTGTAGGTCATTTCAGTCCATTAATTTTGTTACCTGCCAATAGTGGTACACGTGAGGGAATGAATAAATAAAAAAATGTCTATGCCACATAATTTGCCTGGATCCTCTGAATTAAGGATGAAGCTTATGACTATGTCTTCTGTGTAGATATTTTCAATTCAGGAGCTAATGTTCGTCTGAGGACACAGTCATACAATGACATACTGTATTCAAGAACTGTTTAAAAAAACAAAGCAAATAACTTATCTAGTTTAAACCACTTATAGCACTGCATAGATGTGATGAGGATGCAGTATCACTGCAGTTATTAATGGTGTTGCCCTGATTCTCTGTAACTCTTATTCTTTGAGTCTGTCTGAGACTGACACCTAGTGGACGTTTTATGATCTGTGACTTTTGCACACGGCACTCAAACACAGAACCAGGAAGCAGGTATTGCATGTTTTCAGAGACGGAGAAACTGAAGTGTTGTTGAGCTGTTGTGTGTTTGTCTCTGTATTCATGCAGTAAAATGGCAGAAGCCAGAATATCTCAGGACGAGTTCACATGTCCAGTGTGTCTGGATCTCCTGAAGGATCCGGTGGCCATTCCCTGTGGACACAGTTACTGTAAGATCTGTATTACAGGCTGCTGGGATCAGGAGGATCAGATGAGAGTCTACAAATGCCCTCTGTGCAGAAAGACCTTCAGTCCAAGACCTGCTTTAGCTAAAAACACCATGTTAGCTAAAGTGGTGGATAAACTGAAGAAGAGAAAACTTCCTGCTGACTGTTATGCTGGAGCTGGAGATGTGCAGTGTGACGTCTGTACTGGAAGAAAACACAAAGCTGTCAAGTCTTGTCTGGTGTGTCTGAACTCTTACTGTCAGAATCACCTTGAACAACATGAGAGTTGGTTTAAAAGAAAGAGACACAATCTGACTGAAGCCACTGGACGACTGCAGGAGATGATCTGCCAAACACATGATAAACTCCTTGAGGTTTTCTGCCGCACTGATCAGAAGTGTATATGTGTGCTGTGTACGATGGATGAACATAAAAACCACGACACTGTATCAGCTGCAGCACAGAGGACAGAGAAACAGGTATGAACTATAATCTAGACACTGATGAAATAATGTTGACTATTTATATTTATACTACTTAAATAATTCACACTGCAGATGTCAGCAGAAGTGAACAGGAGCTGCGAGTGGACTTTAACTGCTGAGCACAAATATTTATCAACTTTTTAATGACAGCACTATAATGTGACATTTGCTGTTTTTTGGTTTGTGCGGCAGAACCAGCTGAAGGAGACGCAGAGGTCGTTCCAGCAGAGGATCCAGCAGAGAGAGAAAGATCTTCAACAGCTGAGAGAGGCTGTGGAGTCTCATAAGGTGAGTCTGGAGAAGAAGAGAAGTTTGAGAAGTCTCAGTCAGGACTCACTGAAGCCACTGTGTGATTGTGATGTGTGTCCTAACAGCGCTCTGCACAGACAGCAGTGGAGGACAGTGAGAGGATCTTCACTGAGCTCATCCGCTCCATCGAGAGAAGCTGCTCTGAGGCCACACAGCGGATCAGAGATCAAGAAAAGACTGCAGTGAGTCGAGCTGAAGGACGACTGGAGCGACTGCAGCAGGAGATCAATGATCTGAGGAGGAGAGACGCTGAGCTGGAGCAGCTTTCACACACACAGGATCACATCCATTTCCTGCAGGTAACAGAGATCTAGAAGAACAGGATCGTAGTGGACTTGAGCAAGAGACTCACAGAGAAACATTTTATGAGAGCAGAGTGAGCCTTTGACTGAAGTGTTGATCTGTGTGTTCAGTTATTATATAATCATCAGTCAGACATCTGATCTTCTTTTGAAAGAGACACGCTTACAAATGCAGTTCAGCTTTCAGAAATATCTTAGGAAACATTTTTTCTGAAATATATATTGAGATATATTGAAAGACATATTTAACCTTTTTTTCAACCACATGAAATCCATGAACTTGATGGTACCAGTTTCACCCAGCTAGATTTCCCATCATCTCTTTACTTAACTTTACTAATAAAAACTTTAGTAATGTTTCCCAAAATCATATAATTCTTTTATAATAATTTTCATTAACACATTAGACTGGAAGTGAGGCTGTATATCAGCAATGCTTCAGTGTATTTAAACCACAAAACCTGATCTTGTGATCGTGTCCTAAGAGTCCTTGTGAATTTCAGAGTCACTAACTGTTCAAAAGTTATAAATTATAGTCACTCTATCTACTCGTGCCTTTGAATTGCTTTTCCTGAACAAACCTACTCAACCCTGTCATGTGACATCATTTATGAAATTGATCCATTGGCAGTATTTTTCTAGAAAATTCACATATAGTCCCAATCCCAATTCTCTTTTATACCCCTTCGCCTTGCCCCTTGTAACGTAGTGGCAAAATGTAGGGGTGAAAATATTCCCCTAAGAAATAGGACACCACTACTACACATCATCATACCTAGTTTCTTTTGTTAGTGTCCTATAACATTTAACCAGTATGAACAGCAATGAAGTGTGCATATCAACAGAAATCAGCATGTTTAACAGATACTCACTCCCAACATTGTTTTGCGCTGTATTTTGGACGTACTTTGTTTCAGTTCAAAAACGTATGAGCCTTCGAGTTTCCCAAGACTGGTGAAGCCCCTTGTCCATTGGGCCAAGATGTTTGTCTAATCATTGCATTTCGTGCCGGTACAGAGATGGTTTCATTTTCTACTGTGGTGCTGCGATAACGGAGGTCTTTGCAATGTAATACAAACGAGTCAGTTGTTGCCTTGGTAACGCAAGAGTTTACAGACGATACAAGATGCAAATAGCGACTGCATTATGAAGGATGACCAGATATTTCTTTAACTGTATTATTCATGTGTGTTCATATCATTCAAATAGTGAATTTAGTAAGCTACGGAGAAACTGGCAGCCAGGTAACACATAAGTGATCGATCCTGAGTGGAAATATCACTACCATGATCACTACACACAATCGGTGTATGCAGAGAAATTTCACATATCCCTTTGTCCGAAGTGGGTCCCAAAAAAACTTTGTTTGAATCTGTCCCTCCCCCTTCCCCCTACCACTCCAGCCAAAAGAGAATCGAGTCACCCCTACCCCTTCACGCGAACACACAAAACGAAGGGGTGGAAATGGGATTGGGCCTAAGTGTCAAACACCAGAACTTACAACTCCAATATGATATAATGAATTTGAAAAGAATGAATTTGATGCCGTGAAAGTGCTGGATTGAGGAGAGTTACTAAAGATCAACAACAACTGCTCAAATCTGACAGTAGTGCAGGTTATTGTCTGAAGTGTGGAGGTGATGAGCTTTGATTTGTGTTTTCTGTAGAGTTTCCAGTCTCTCTCAGCTCCTCCTGAATCTACAGACGTAAATGATGATCCCTTCAGTTCTTTCTCATCTTTTGATGTCGTGAGAGAATCTGTCCTTCATCTGAGAGAAAAACTGGAGGATTTCTGCAAAGAGGAGCTCAGGAATATCTCTGACAGAGGTAAAGTCCTGGAGATTCATCTGCTCTCAGAAATGATCCTCCATCTCATATCATGTAGAAGATCATATAAGAAATGTCTTAGGAATGGATGCAGGGATCAGTTTCTCTTGACCTGATAATCAAACTCTTCATGTCTGTTGATTTCCACAGTCACTTTCTCCAACATTGTTCCCAGGACCAGGAACAACTTCTTACAATGTAAGTCACTAAGAAAACAAGCAGAAAAACTCACTGAGTGTGTTCATGTTCTTTCTGCAGAAGGTGAAAGAAAACATGACAGAAGAGTTTTATAGTTGATCATGTAAATGATTATTTGCATCTGGTAATTTATATCTGGTAAACTGTACTGAGACACTGATGATGTATTGAACATGAAGAGTTCAGATACATTAAAAGATCAGATTCATAATTCCTGATTCTGGTGTGTTTTATCCCCATCAGATTCCCATCAGCTCACTCTGGATCTGAACACAGCACATAAACTCCTCCATCTGTCTGAGAAGAACAGAGTGATTACTGTCACTCGCAAAGATCACATGTATCCTGATCATCCAGACAGATTTGATCGTGTGTCTCAGGTGTTGTGTAGAGAGAGTGCGTGTGGACGCTGTTACTGGGGAGGTTGAGTGGAGTGGCTATGTGTATATATCAGTGTCATATAAGAGCATCAGCAGGAAGGGATGGGGGTAGTGAGCGTGTGTTTGGAAAAAATGATCAGTCCTGGAGTTTGATCTGCTCTTCCTCCAGTTACTCATTCAGACACAATAACATAGAGACTAAAGTCCCTGTAGAGTCCATCAGCAGTAGAGTAGGAGTGTATGTGGATCACAGTGCAGGAACTCTGTCCTTCTACAGCGTCTCTGGAGACACAATGAACCTCATCCACACAGTCCAGACCACATTCACTCAACCGCTCTATCCTGGGTTTAGGGTTGGTTCCGAAGGGCCTTTGTTTTATATTGGATCATCAGTGAAACTGTGTTGATGAATCAGAATACACTCTAGAGATATTCTACCCATAATACCTTCATTATCTCATTACATTAAAGCCGTTTCTCAATGTGCGTACTTGTCTGTACTTGTGTTCTTGTGGACTTGTGAAACGTCATCAGTCGCTGTCCAAGTACTGTTCCAATTCAAAGTTCACATCTAGCCAAGTACAGTTCAAATCCCCGGATGTGTTCTTGATCCGCCCCTTTTATCGAGGATGCATTGAGAGGTGACTTGTGCAGACTTGAGACAGCCAGGTATCCCAGAATGCATCTCAGACTAACCAGCAAGCGTCAATAGTAAAGGAGAAAACCCACGTAATTTAAACATATTACTATTTTTTTTGTGTGATATGTAGTTTTAAGAGTTTTTCAGGCGATAATGTGCTAGTTTAAAGCACAAATTTATGGTTTATTGATAAAGATAGTGCCTTTCTGAAAATTTAATCTGACTTTGTCGGAGTTGTGAGATCCAGGCGATCAGCAGACACTCAGCGCTCATGTACCCAGCCGAGAGCAGCCTTACCTCGGCGAGTCCTTCTGACGTTTGCTGCTGGCTCCGTTTTGGCTGAGGGCAACGTGACGTTTCATAACTTTATATATTCAGGCTATTTAACTTTTGTATCCTATTAAAGCGCTGATTTTGTACGCTTGACTGAATTGTTTGCTTTATTTCTTATCGTAGCTATATTGTTATACCTTTTATAATGGCTATTGATCATTAAAAGGGTTGTGTTTTATGTTATAGCCTATTTCATTTAACTACAGTGAAGATAATCAGAGTATGCACAAATAGTATTACATTTAATATTTTTGAAATATATACGAAAAGAGGCAGGGTTGTTTAATATTTCGTTCACTCACTCGTTGCCTCAGGTTATGTTTTTGTTTGCCTATTTTCGTTTTATTTAAAAAACAGAGTGGTGTTTTATAACAAATTTTGTTTTATTGTTCGCTAAAATATACATAAAGAGATGAGTGATGTTATCAAGTATGTTGCATTTGCAGAATCACCGGACTTGCGTCCTCACGTCCACGGGAGTTTGTTCTCCTGAGTCGAACTTGCCAAGTCCTAACTACCAAGGATGCAAGTCCGAACTTGGTTTTGAGAAACGCCTTAAGTCTCCATTCCTGGGGGGGAACATCAAGTGCATTCTGCTTTCAACAAGCAAAAATCTCAGTAAAAATATTTCCCATAGAATTAATATTATTTAACAGTGTAAAAATGGTATTATATTGTATGTTGTTTTATGTCAAATAAAAAATGTTCTTTCTATGGTTTTTCAAGTTTCATCAAATAAAATAGACTTGAACTGTAATGATTTATGACTGCTGTGTATGCCTAAACCCTTCCATGAGCGGGAGGTCATTGCACGTCGCTCTGTGGTACATGTCAGCGATTTCCATCTTTCTCATTCTTTGGGACAGGTGTACAGTTCAGGTGTAAAGTGTAGAGTCCAAAGAGGAAGACGAGGAGACAATGAAAGTACAAATAAGGTAACACTTTTAAGGAAGTTAAAATGTGTGTTATGGTAACTGAAGATGAGACTTGTGAACGTAGGGCAAGTTATATGATAAATTTGTGAATTTAAAGTACGAAAGACAACTACACTGTTGGAGAGATTTATAAAGAATGAAGTTGTGTTTATGAATTATACAGACTGCAAGTGTTTAATAATGAAAATAACGACTGATTTTGTCTCTGTGAATACAGTAATAAACGATGGTAACTTTAACCACATTTAACAGTACTTTAGCAACATGCTAACGAAACATTTAGAAAGACAATTTACAAATATCACTAAAAATATCATGTAATCATGAATCACGTCAGTTATTATTGCTCCATCATTTTTCGCTGTTGTTCTTGCTTGCTTTCCTAGTCTGATGCTTCAGCTGTGCACAGATCCAGAGCTTAATACTGGCTGCCCTTGTCTAATGCGTATGCATATATTGGGGGCGTACATATTAATGATCCCGGCTGTAATGAACACCGACCAACAGTCGGTGTTATGTTGAGATTCGCCTGTTTTCTGGAGGTCTTTTAAACAAATGAGATTTACATAAGAAGGAGGAAGCAATGGAGTTTGAAACTCAATGTATGTCATTTCCATGGACTGAACTCTTGTTATTCAACTATGCCGAGGCAAATTCAATTTTTGATTCTAGGGCACCTTTAAAACTCCTGAGACTTGTGGAAATAAATTGCCAATCTCTGAGTCTTCGGTACAAGGAACTGTAGCTCAAGTAACCAGAGAGAATCTGAGCATGTACACACTTCTTGGTTTTGGTCATTTAGTTTTGGTCAATTATTTTTCTGACTGTCAAATCCTCCTGATGATGCTGCTGCTGCTGCTGCTCCAGTCATCATTTGGTGTCTACTTGCTCAACTACTTCCACGGGAGTTTCCAGTAATAGCGTTCAACGCACACACGTACATACAAGCAGTTATTTGCAGATTATTGCAAGGTTTAAGGGCTGTCAATATTTTAAAACAGTGAATCATATATGATCATGACAAAATCATACAATGAATAACTGAGTAATTTGAGGTTTAAAGAACTTTACAGAAGAAATCTCATTCCTAACTTATGTGCCCATATTAAACGTTACCTAAGGTAATTTCTTGTTTGTTGAGGATGCTATCACTTTTTTAGCAATATTTGTCCAAAAATGTGTTTATAGTAACATCCACCCACTGTGTAGGATAACAAAAAGTTTTGCCTACTCTATACAGTAAAATAAAGAAAAAAAGGGTAAACATCACATTGCCAGAAATAAGTGCAGATGTACACTTCCCAGAAACTCCTTAAATGAATTAACATCAGTTAATTTCCTTCTCCTATTGAACCAATATAGACTATATTGTCATAATACTGTATGTATTGCAGTGCAATATCTTAGATATGCATAATAAACTCAAATCATCTGCTAGTGAAAGTTATTTGCAAAATACTAAACAGATACAGCCCTACTTAATTTACTTATTCTTCTTTTTCATTTAATATAATAACAGTATTTATGAAAACTGAAATTAGAGCAGTAAAGCACACATCAGAAATATACAAGGTTTGTTCCACTGAGCAGTACAGTTCAGTTCAGTACAGTAAACCCTGATCCAGCTTGTATTTCTACTACCAACAGTACCCTTTCTTGATAGGCATGGTGTATGATGGAAAGTAGCAATCGACAAGCAATCGCCATTCTAGTGTGAAGAAGAAAGTGACGGTAAACAACAATGAAGGACATATAGCTGCTTTGTTAGAGCAGCTGAAGACTGCAAGGAAAGGCTGAAGTCTGCAAGGAAATACAGCCGAAATATTATTGTGGTATTGTGTTGTCATTCCCCTTGTAGCATGCACAAGTGATAATTCTTTGTCAACCAATCAACGTTGCTCCACCCTTTTGGTACTAGTACTATTGTTCTAGGTACTCCAACGGAAAGGTCCCAAAAAAAGTGGTATGGTACGGTTCTTATTTTTGTACCATTCACAACTTCTGACAATGGAAACAGAAATAATTGCGTACCGTACTGTACTGTACTAAACCTTACCTCTCGGTGGAAGCAAGGTACTTATGTCCTTTTTCGAAACATTCAAAGGCTCTAGTGCAGGGGTAGGCAAGTTCAGTCCTAGAGAGTTTGGCTCCAACCTTAATCGAACAAACTTGAATAAGCTACTCAGGCTCTTCAGGATTACTAAGGCTATAGGCAGGTGAGGGTTTTTTTTCCATGGTTGGAGCTAAACTCTGCAGGACAGCGGCTCTCTAGGACCAAACTTGTCTACCCATGCTCTAGTTTGTTTGCTCTTTGACTTCTTTGCTTTTACTTCAGCATTTGCTAGTCAGCTGTAGACACAAATTCAAAGTTGATGGTGCTTGTGTTCTAAACCGGCAAATGCTCTATCCCAAAATGATGCCAAACTACATAAGATCATTTTTAGAATACATTACAGTCACTCTACTCAACAGCCCCAGAAGGTGTCATTTTGGTGGCATCATAATTCAATGTCAGTCAGCTGTAGAAACATTGCATGTTAATACCAGATTTTTCTTTTATTCAGAAGGTGGGACACACTTTGATAAGGTCAGAAAAATTGGCTTCATTACTGGTGAGTGTTAATTCATCTATATCCAATGAACAAAGGGCCTAGTATTTTGCTGCCCATCTTGATTGGTGGACTATTGATAAGTGGATGTTACAGTTATGGAGGCCCTGCATCAAAGCTGGAGGCCCTAGGCCAGGGTGGCGAACCCTGTTCCTGGAGAGCTACAGTCCTGCAAAGTTCAGGTCCAACCCTAATCAAACACCTGAACAAGCTAATCAAGGTTTGAAAGGTTGTTATTAAGCTATAGGCAGGTGACGTTTTATCAGGGTTGGAGCTAAACTTTGCAAGACTGGGGCTCTCCAGAACCAGAGCACCCCTGCCCTAGGCAACTGCCTGCTCTGCCTATGGGTAGTGCCAGCCCTGAGCATTTCACTGCAAGACAGAAGTTTAACTAAGAATTTGATTCTGAATTGTCAAAATACCAAATGGAGTGACACCCGCATACAGTTAGAGCATGTTTACTGCAACCACTCAATTTTTTAAATAATGGCAAAGCAGATGGGCAGTAAAATTTGAACCAAATTCAGTTGCGGCATGAGCATAGTCTTAATTTTCACACCAATACATATTTTTTAGTGCCATTTTAGACACTTTGCACACAAAGAACAAAAATGGGGTCTCACATAAGCATGACTTGTCAGGAATTTCTGAACATTTAATGGCAAAAAAAAATATTACAATGAACAGAATTAATTGTGAACCTTCATGTGGGATTTAAGGGATACTTTACGTTTGAAATTCTTTCCACACTGACCACATGTGAACGGCTTCTCTCTAGTGTGACTGATCATGTGATTCCTAAGGTTTATTTCTGTTGTGAAGCTCTTCCCACACTGTTGGCAGGTGTAAGGCTTCTCTCCGGTGTGAATGTTCATGTGTTTTTTAAGGTGTGCTTTATGAGTGAAGCTCTTTCCACACTGAGGGCAGGTGAAAGGCTTCTCTCCAGTGTGAATTCTCATGTGTTTTGTAAGGTTTCCTTTTTCAGTGAAACTCTTTCCACACTTTTGGCAGGTAAAAGGCTTTTCTCCAGTGTGAATTCTCATGTGCCTGTTAAGGGTTACTTTTTCAGTGAAACTCTTTCCACACTGGGAGCAGGTGTAAGGATGCTCTCCAGTATGAATTCTGATGTGGGCGTTATAAGTGGGCTTATTTGCAAAACTCCTTCCACATTGAGAGCATGTGTAAGTGTGTTCTCCAGTATGAATTCTCATGTGGGCATTAAAAGTTGTTTTATATGCAAAACTCTTCCCACACTGAGAGCATACGTAAGGCTGCTCTCCAGTATGAAGCCTAATGTGGTTTTTAAGGCTTGCTTCTCGAAGGAAACTCTTTCCACACAGTTTGCAGGCGAATGGCTTCTCTCCGCTGTGGATTCTCACATGGTTATTAAAAGTTGGTTTATGTGTGAAACTCTTTCCACATTGAGGGCAGGTGTAAGGCTTCTCTCCAGTGTGAATTCTCATGTGGCTTTTAAGGCTTGCTTTTCGATTGAAACTATTTTCACACATTTTGCAGGTGAATGGCTTCTCTCCACTATGAATTGTCATGTGGCTTTTGAGGCTTCCTTTTTGAATAAAAGTCTTTCCACACAGTTTGCAGTTGTAAGGCTTTTCTTCAGTGTGAATCCTCATGTGGCTTTTGAGGCTTCCTTTATTAACGAAAATATTTCCACACAGTTTGCAGGTGAAAGACTTCTTTTTAGTGTGAATTCTAACATGCCTGTTAAGGATTTCTTTTCGAGTAAAACTTACTCCACACTGTTGGCAGGTAAAAGGCTTTTCTCCAGTGTGAATTCTCATGTGTTTTGTAAGGTTTCCTTTTTCATTGAAGCTCTTTCCACACTGAGAGCAGGTGTAAGGCTTCTCTCCAGTGTGAGTTCTCATGTGACCTTTAAGACGTTCTTTTCTGTTGAAACTTTTTCCACACTGTTGACAGGTGAAATAACTTCCATTTGCTCTTTTTCGTGAAGACTTTTCAGTCTGTGAGCAACCAAATGACTTTTCTCCAGTAATAAGATCATGATTCTCATACTGGTCTTTCTTTTCTATTTCATTCAGTTCTTGACTCTCCTCTTTCAATGCCATCAGGTCTAAGGCAAAAAGACAAATACAAGTTAACTCCAGTTTAAGGGCACAAAGCAACAAACATCAAAACCAACATCAAGTATCAAAACAACAACATGTTAGATACTATACACACTAAGCTACTAAGATAGGCATTACATATAATCTCAAAACCACAATATTGTCAAATCTTCACTGTCTTTAGGACACGTCCCCAAAAATGTCCAAACTTTCAGTTATAAACAAAAAAACAAAAAAACACTTGCCTAGAAGTTAATTATAGGTCATAGATGTCTAAAATATTATATAAAATATTATAGCACACAATTATGGAGTACCACAGGGCTCGGTATTAGGTCCTCTGCTTTTCTTCCCTAATCATTCACCTTTAATGAGGGTGACAAGAAGAAATTTGACAATGTTTCCTAAATGGAATGTGTCCTAAATGAATGTATTGGAACTTTATATGATTTTTAAGAACACTGTGACTTTGGGGAACACAGAGATGTTTGAATTTGTGGGCAAACTTTCAAAGTCTTCCTTTTGGCATCTTCAGTGCCCCACAAATATTTCAATGAAAGATGACGGAACATCTACAATGGCTTAAAGGAAAATTAGTATAGACAATATATTACTTTATGGAAACACTATTAGTGTATGGAGACACCATGGAACAGCATGACCAAAGGCTTAACAAGGTATTGTAAAGAACTGAGTATGTTGGGTTAAAGTTAAACGAAATAACATTACTGTGTGGTTGAAAAGTTGTTTCATACTTATACATGTCAATTGCTCATCAACAGCACTAATGCAGATTTGAATGTTCCAGTGTGATTTTGTAAGTTTTAATAGACACTGGCAAATTGTTTCACTAATTTCCCTAGAGCTGCTTACTTTAAGGATAAGGATAAAATTTAGATTTGAGAATGAAACCAACCTTTTTGTTCCTCAGTTTCTTCATGTTTGACTCTGAATGTTTCTTCAATCTTCACATCTTCACTCTCCTCTTTAATAAACTCCATCTTTATAATAGTGTGTCACGTGGATCTCAGTCGCTTCACCAGTTTTTCTGTGTGTTTGGACACTCTGTCATGATTAAGATGAGAATAATTAACAGAAAGAAAAACACATCCAAATTAAATCTCTGGGTGCATCTCAATCAACTCCTTTGTTCAGTAGTCAGCGCAATGATAAGGGAGTCAGAGTGATATTTAAGGAACTTACAGTTTTTCTGAATTGCTTAAACACATTCAATGAAACAACAAAATAAAACCATAAACATAAAACCATAAACATAAAATCTTCAAACTACATTCAGAGAACATCTGACTCTTTTGGCAAAATCAAACAATTGCCTCAAAACCATTTTATCTGTGCTCAAAACCAATGCTTTCAGATCTTACACAGCGAGTCAATATTATAAACTGTATGCACTGCAAGTATAATCACACCATGCTCTTTCTCATCCTCTTCTTCCACTCTTTCTCATATTTTTTCCATCTATTGCTGGTATCATCATTCAGCACCTGTGTACTTTGAACTGGCTTATTTTGTACAGTTGGTGTGATCACATCATTAGAAACAAGTGTGAACAATTTTGAGTCATTGTGTGTAAGCCGTGACAACTGTGCTGTAGTTGTGTTCATCATTTACCTGCCTGTGTTTAGCATTTTGCATCACAGTGAGAAATGTTTTAGTAAGTGCAAATGTGTCTAAAGTTTTGCAAATTGTGTGTAACTAACTGACACTTGTTTAAGGTTTTAAAGAAAGAGTGATTTATTTGACAAATTGGTTTAGATTATTGAGAATTTGGTTCAGAAAATGGGGTTTAGTGTTTTAGCAATTCAGGAAAAAAACTGTAAATGACCTGATTAGCCATAAAAAACATATATTACACAAACAATATCCATTGTAGACAAATGATTTACAGTGTAGGTTATATATAGCATGATAACTTTCATTAGACTGGCGATTGAAATGAATCATACTGATTATTGGCCTAATGTTTTTAAAATGTGACAAACAACTGCTTATTCAGAATTTATACACTGTTTGAATATTGTTGCAATTAGCCATCTCAACTTAAAAAAATTGTGTTAGAATAACTTTCCTGGATTTAACTTGTTGGTATAACTCAACTATCCATGTTGTCTCTTTCACATTTTAATTTAAAAGTAAGATGTGTAGCCTAATTAAGAATTTTATTTAATAAAAGATTAATGCATCTTTGAATATTACAAAGAAACAGTGCTTTAACAGGAGCAACACCACGAACGTGGACACGAACACTAATTCTGTTATGTGACACCACATTTATTTGCATTAAAGAAGTTTTTCTTGATAAAAATTATTTCCAAACTAATTTTTGCATTCGATATAGAATTTATCTGCTAATGTTAAAAGGAAAAAGATAGTGTCGACACTGGAGAAATTTTGCCGATAAATGGCATTTCTATCAGCTATATCCATCATTTTTACGATAAACTGTTCTTGATAAAGGGAGCTAAGTGAGACCCAGCTTTTCTGTTATTCATGTATGGAATCATAAAAAAACTGTTCATTAATTCTACATTACAATATTACATTAAAAAAATAATGAATTCCTTCCCAAGATCTCTATATAATTATATGAACGGGTTGTATGGATTTAAACACTTTAAATGATTAAAACCACAAACCTTTCTTCAGCAGAATCACAACAGATGCAGGAGCTTGGCGCAGACTTATGACGTCATATCCCCACACCAAAATAAAAGTCCTGTTCACATGCTAAAAAAAAATAATGGAAATGAACATACAGAAAACACATTCAAATGATAAGATAAAGGATTGATTAATCTGTAAATGTAAGCAAGTGTTAAGTAATCACAAATATAATACCAACTACAGAGCATTTGTGATCGTCTCAAGCAAGGATAAAGTCAAGTATTAATTACAAACGATTGGAAAGAATGATTAAATATTTCAAACTCGTTAGTGAGTGATTTGAATCACTCTACATAGGCAGACACATGATATTGAAGACTTGACTTGCTATTTTTTTGTATTGAATGAATCACATTTATATTTGACATTTATTAATCATCATCTTATTCTTGTGAGATCATAATTTTTTTAAATTTATACCAATTTGTGGGGTATTTTTTGATAAAAATTAATTGTATGTCCATATTTTAAAAATAGAAGAAAAAAAACACTGACCTTTATGTTTCAAACTCTATTTTTATTTTATTTTATTTTATTTTTACATGTTTTTAACACATTTGTCATTATTTGCATTTTAATAATAATGATATCTGGAATTAATATTTTCCTCCTAAACATTACCCTTGTTCAGCACGTTATTGGAAAACACAAATTTAAAAATTTATTTTAAATATGTATTTCACTGAATTCCTGACATCTATTTAAATATGTACACTAATACTCTAATGACTGCAAAGTTATTTATAGTTAGTAGAGTTTCTAAACTGGACTACGGTATTTTTTTAAGAACTTAGAAAAAAGATGCTGCAGCCATTAATGCACAGCCGGCAAGGGCTGGTTGCAGGATGAGTCAACCTCCGCAGACAGTTTTTAATGTTTATCAGACAATAACTACTCAAGATTTTGCTTTAGTATAATTTTCAGGACAATTAGGACCAGATTCGGGATTCGGGACAACAGTGTGGGGGTGTGGGGGGTCGTCACAGTTTGGATTGATGTAGATGTCACTGACATGCAGGCATACATAGGACTGCTGATTCTGGCTGATGTGTACAGGTCCCAAAATGAATCGACAAGCAGCCTGTGGGATGTGAAAAATGCACAGGCCATTTTCTGAACCACCGTGTCCCACCCCCACACTATGGTTCGATGACAGGCTGATGCAGCCTGCACATCATTAGCACGAGAAGCTGGCTGCATTTTAGCAAATAAGCTGCAGCGAGGAACAAAGAAACTTTTTCCCAATTGAAATTATACCTTTGCATTGGTCAAGCCAAACTCTAGGGGTGTGATCTCTGTGGAAGTTAAAAGACACTATCTCTGTGACCTCAGTTGTTGTTGTTATCTGGAAAAGAGCTAAAGAGAAATGGAGACATCCAGTCCTACCACAATGCTACAGGACTTCATTTTGAATTGGAGATGTACCGTGGCATCGCCACAACTACATTAAGCTATGTTGTAACTTTCCACCCAGGAGAGAGAGCATTCTTCCAACAAAAACCAGAATAACATCTGAGACTGCATCCAGACACTCGTTTAACAGCAAAAAGCAATGCAGGTACTGTATTTACCTAAACTAAACAGAGGTTTAATATAAGCTTGTATAACCCCTTTTTACCAAGGCACTGATGGTTGTTCAGGTGGTTTTTACATCACCAAGTGCAATGCAAAGTGTCGGATGCAGTGGTGTAATTCATGCCACCACTGGACGCAGTGGAGACGTGTTCTCTGGAGTGACCAATCACGCTTCTCTGTCTGGCAAGGCAATCCGATGGATGAGTCTGGGTTTGGCGGTTGCCAGGAGAATGGTACTTGCCTGACTGCATTGTGCCAAGTGTAAAGTTTGGTGGAGGGGGATTATGGTGTGGGGTTGTTTTTCAGGTGTTGGGCTTGAACCCTTAGTTCCAGTGAAAGGAACTCTTAATGCTTCAGCATACCAAGACATTTTAGACAATTTCATGCTCCCAACTTTGTGGGAACAGTTTGGGGATGGCCCCTTCCTGGAACAGGAACAAAAGCAAGTGCACAAAGCAAGGTCCATTAAGACATGGATGAGTGAGTTTGGTGTGAAGGAACTTGACAAGTCCTGACTTCAACCCGACAGAACACCTTTGGGATGAATTAGAGCAGAGAAAGTGAAAAGCCTTCCCAGAAGAGTTGAGGCTGTCATAGCTGCAAAGGTTGGGCCAACTCTATATTAAACCCAGGCGTCCCAAAACCTTTGGCAATATAGTATATTTTAACCTGTTAACCATCACTGGTGCGCCGACGCACCGAAGCTTCTTTGTTTAAATTAGCTCAAATTTACTGTTAAATGTAATGTAATTACCCTGACAAACTATACATCATTAAAAAGATCTAAGACTCGAGCTTCAATTTTTAATCTTTATTTTACTCTCAATATCGTATAGTGACCGTTATTTGTTTATATGCGTCGGGAGTTATGAATATGAAAAACTGAGTCGTTACCTTTTCATTGAAATATGAGCGTCAGCCTCAGCCATTGAAAAAAAAACTCCATGAGATCGTCATGAAAAAACTCGACAAAATAACATCCCTCAGGGCTTTTAGCTTAAAAGCATGCACATTTGGAGAAAAATTGATGGATTCTCATACGTTTATGTGAATTTTCTATACAGAGGAGTAATACTTATTATTTTTTACCCGAAATGTTGTCATCATATTAACGCTGTATACACAGATCTACTGTGTTTTCAACTCATACTGCAGCTGGAGGGCGCTCTCTGTGCACATTTAGTCCAAGAGTTATGACACAAAGAAGAGAAAATCATGTGACCTCAAAGGAACTAACAACAGTTGTCCAGACATTGCTATGCTATGCTATATACTCCTATGCTATAATCCAGTATATCACGTGCAAATCGACACTTTTGGAAGTAATAAAAACACGATTGTGACGATATGTGGTTTATCTGTGTTCTTCACGCCATGTCAGGTATTCATAATAGTAAATTATATTTATAATGCAATGCTAATCGAGATAGCTTTTTTCATTGTGCAGAATAGCCTAAAATGATATATTTTCTGTCTGATTTTTGATCCGAAGCCACATCACATCACAAAAGGTTATTTAAAACACTCGACTTGTACATTTGGAGCAAAAACTTGGTTTTAATCTTATAAATTGTCGTGTTTTGTTGGTGTGCTAAGCTAACATGCTAACGAGCCCAGAGATCCACCTGTTCTGAGCTAATGCAAATAAATAATTTTGAATTGTACAGCTTACTGAATTTTTTTCTTTTTTTCAAGGAGGGCATTAGATACAGTTTCAAACAAGGTGAAGTGAGAAGTTTGGTGAAAGAAATGAGGGATTCAATCATCTTGAATAGAACATCAGTCTAATTATAATATAGACAAAAGAAAACAATAATAGAGCCATAAGCAGGCTGGAGAGGTGTGAATGTGTTCAGGGGAGACTGAAACTGAATGGGGCAGTTTGCACCACATAACAAATGAGACAATACACTTGAATAGATGCTTAGATGATGACAATAAACATCAGTTAACATTTTAGTCTTTTCAATATAAAATCACATGACATGGTCTTGAAAAACTTTTAATAAAAAGCTTTAGCTGTAGTGCATTTTTAGATTGCTAAAAGGCCAACTTCACTTTTATTTCCATAAAGATACTTCATAAAATTTTCAAAAATTTGAAGCTATTTTAAACTATTTTCTTCTTTCTGACAATAATTAATTATGACTTTACCATAAACTGCAAAGTGTCTGCTTTCAAATGAGACCATACTTAGGCTTTTAGTGCAAAGGGTTCATGAACTGTATCTGTTTTAGTTTGGGTATGTCATTTCTTGGGATTTTCCAAAAGCGGGGGTGCTGGCTAACAGGTTAAACTGTTAATTTAAATCCTTTTGATGGATTTAATTCTGCCTATTTTTTTTTTTTTTTTTCAATTAAATCCCTATAGTTAGGGTACCACCGTTACAAACCCCTACTCTTTTTTTCGAAGGACATCCTGGGATTTTTAATGAGCACAGAGAGTCAGGACCTCGGTTTAACGTCTCATCCGAAGTATGGTGCTTTTGGACAGTATAGTTTCCCCATCACTATGGAGCGTTAGGACCCACACAGACCACAAGGTGTGCACCCCCTGCTGGCCTCACTAACACCTCTCCCAGCAGCAACCTAGTTCCCTTTCATGGGAACTATCGACGCTACGTCGAATGACATTATGGGAACACTCTGCGTGATTGCGTCATGAAGCACTTCTGTATCCAACCAATGATGAGACGAGACGTCAGAGGCGGGTGACATCACGGACCAGGAAACTATAAAGCATGCCCAGAACAAAGAACGCTAGCTTCTGTTGTCTTCAGCAAGCGCTATCTGTATCTTGTTTGTCTTATTTAGTGTTGTTTGTCTGTTGCTATCACAGTGATCTCTTCATCTGAGGACAAGAGTTTCAAACACCAACACGATATATATATATATATATATATATATATATATATATAAAATGGCGGAAAAAGACAAACTTAGCAAACAGCAGTTCACCAAGTGTGCCTCCCTGCACGTGATTTATTTTGGGTGGGGACACACATGAGATGTGTGTTGTTTGTATGGGAGTTGAGCATGCACAGGCAGCTCTTGAGGGAGCTGTCTGTGTACATTGTGAGCGGCTCACTCTCAGAGTGCTAAGATCACGCCGGGCGCTCTTTGAGGAGGGTGCCGCGGTGAGTGTTCCCCGCAGATCAGGTCCCGCTGCTGCTGAGGCACAGTGGAAGCTGCATTCGTGGGGATCACAAATGGATCTGACAGAGGGGGGAGAGACGGGACCAGCCCTATCGCTCCCCTTACCTGCCAGACCCAGTGTCTCTCCTTTGGTGGTGGAAGCAAGTGCTGCGGTTTCTTCCCCCCGGAGGGAGACACCAGCGCTCAACATATCTTCCTCCGAGGAGGTGGACATGGTGAGCGTCGAGACTGGAGATGAGGACCCGCCATCCTCATCTCCAGCCTATGAGGAGCTGCTGGAGGTGGTGACTAGGGCAGCCGACAAGTTAAAAATAGACCCACAGAGAGAAGCGACACGAAACCAAAGAGTAAACTTGATGAGCGTTTTCTCCCCGCACGGTCACTACCCCAGCGTCGGGGTCTGCCGTTCCTTCCCGACCTCCACACTGAGGTGTCGAGGTCGTGGAATAGACCTGTACAGTACCGTGTTTTCAGCCCCCAAACATCAACATATAGTAACATCATGGGGCTGAAACACTACGGCTATGGGGCGATGCCTCGGGTTGAAGAGACGCTTGCGAGCTATCTCTCGCCCGAGTCTGCATCATCCCTCAAGACCCCGACATTGCCCACTAAGCCTCTAAAAACAACTTAGGGCTTGGTGGGCAAGGCTTATTCGGCAGCAGGTCAGGCTGCAGCTTGCCTCCATACTACGTCAATATTGCAAGCTTACCAGGCTGACCTGCTGGGGGAAATTGATGAAAGCGGGGAAGCGACATTTGAGTACATACAGGAGCTCAGAAAAGCGACAGATCTAGCTCTTCGGGCCACCAAGGAGACGGCCAAATCAATCGGCCGCTCTATGGTGGCCACGGAGAGAGACCTGTGGCTCAATTTGTCAGATATAAAGGAGAAAGACAAAACATCCTCATGGATGCACCGCTGTCTCCTGTGGGCCTATTCTGTGATGCAGTATCCTCTGTCATCGATAGGTTCCAGGAGTCACGTAAACAATCAGCGGCCTTCCAAAGATTTCTTCCCCGCCGCGCTCATCCCCCCAAGGCTGCTGAGCAGGAGCAGTCTCGGCCGATAGCCGGCTCCTCGGCGCACAGAGCGCAGCAGAAAGCCAGTGTGGCCACCCGTGCTCCCCTGCGGAGAGCTTGGGGACCGGGGCGGTCAGCACAGGAGAAGCCTTCTGGGGGTAAGACGGATCTGAGGACCGTCATTATTTCACGGAAGGCTTCAAAGAAGAAGTCCTGATGCCAGCAGTCAAGGACTTATGAGGGCAGCCCTCTCCGGAGGGGTTAGATATTAAAATATCAAGTGTCCGTCCCCCTTCGGCACCCTCAGGGGGCCGTTCTGCCAACCCTGCCACCCAGTGTATGTCAGGGCGCAGCGGTCTCCACCGATCCTCCGAGGAGGGTCGGTTGTCACTTGATTCGTTTGTCTACCGGTGCACCGGGTCAGACCAACGAGCCAAGTACTCAAAAAACACCAGAGGCCAGTTTTGAGAGACTGGTTCCCTTAGTAGAATTTATGGAAGAATGGAAACGTCTCCCGAACATTTCGAAATGGGTGCTGCTCATGGTAGAACAGGGTTACAAAATACAGTTCGGTTCTCGACCGCCCAGGTTTAATAGGGTTCTTCCCACAGTGGTGGCCCCAGAGCAGTCTCTGGTTATGGAACAAGAGGTTATGACGCTTTTGTAAAAAGGAGCTATAGAAAGGGTTCCTCCTCCCAGCAAAATGTCAGGCTTTTACAGCCGCTACTTCATTGTTCCAAAGAAGGATGGAGATTTGTGTCCGATCATAGATTTACATGTGTTAAATCGATCTGTACGAAAGTTGAAGTTCAAAATGCTTACACTCAAACAGATTATTCCACAAATCAGGTCCGAGGACTGGTTTGTGGCGATAGACCTGAAAGACGCATACTTTCATGTATCCATCCATCCTTCTCACAGGAAGTTCCTCAGGTTTGCTTTTGGGGGACGAAGCTTACCAATACAAGGTTCTTCCCTTCGTCAAATTACTAACTACTTAGGGGTAGTTTGGGACTCCACCACGATGCAGGCATATCTATCCCCTGCTCGTGTGAGTTCCATTCTCGGGGCCGTGAATGGGGTAAAATCTAGCGTTAGTGTCAGTTCTGGCAGGTCACATCAGTCAAGCTTGCATCAGCTGACTCCCAGGTGACTTGCATCTACCTATAGGAATACAACGCCTATTACGGCATCTATATATAAGCTCCTCAGTATTATCAGCAGCTATTGCATTCTCAGGAGCAAATTACCCTCCTCCATCCCCAGCTCCTCCTCTCTTCAGTCAGGATTGGCCTTATTATTTCCCCTGAATCAGACTAATTCTCGAATATGTGTACGTTAAATCATGACATTTAATGATATCTGCATGTTGGTCCTGTTCTGTTTACCCTAGGGGGTTTATTGCTGCTCTCCCTGCTCTTATCCATGCTAGGCTGCATGGATGCGCAGGGAGTTCTTGCCCAGAACAGAACCATACCGCCAATACAAACTCTATGCATTATCTATCATATTTGACGATAGTGGTCCTGACAGAAGTTAGGCCAGTCACTCACTGTAAAACAGTTTCAGAGACTGTTGGGTCTTATGGCAGCTGCGTCCAACGTGATACCTTTTGGCCTTCTGCACATGAGACCTTTACAGTGGTGGCTCAGGACCAAGGGGTTTTCTCCGAGGGGAAATCCTTTTCGCATGATCAAAGTCACGCGGCGATGCCTTCGTGCTCTGGTCATGTGGAAAAATCCTTGGTTACCTGTCCCAGGGACCTGTGTTGGGGACTTCTTGTCGTCGCATAATGCTTACGACAGATGCTTCCCTCACGGGCTGGGGGGCGATCATGAGTGGTCTCTCAGCTCAGGATCTTTGGGGGGGACCATCAGCTCTCCTGGCACATAAATCGGCTGGAGATGATGGCGGTATTTCTTTCATTGAAACACTTCCTCCCAGACCTGAGGGACCATCACGTGTTGGTCCGCACGGACAACACGACGGTGGTCTCATATACAAACCATCGGGGGGTCTGCGGTCTCCCCGACTTTGCAACTTGGCCCGTCGGATCCTCCTGTGGGCCCAGGGAAAGCTCCTCTCACTGAGAGCAGCAAATATTCCTGGGCATCTAAATGTGGGAGCAGACGCCCTGTCGAGGCAGGGGCCGAGGCCCGGGGAATGGAGACTCCACACAGAGGTGGTGAAGCTCATTTGGAAAAATTTTGGTCAAGCGGAAGTAGACCTATTTGCTTCGGGAGAGACAACTCAGTGTCCACTGTGGTACTCCCTCTCGCATCCAGCACCCCTGGGTCTGGATGCCATGCTGCAGACGTGGCTGAGGCTATGTCTGTATGCATTTCCCCCGGTCGCTCTGCTCCCGGTTCTGGAAAAAGTACGCCAGGAAGGGGTCAGCCTAATATTGGTGGCCCCGTACTGGCCAACGAGGATTTGGTTTGCAAACCTAATATCTCTATTAGACGGCTCTCATAAGGAGCTTCCTCTCAGGCAGGATCTCCTGTCTCAAGCGGGCAGCACGATACTCCATCCCCGCCCAGAATTATGGAAGCTGTGGGCCTGGCCTCTGAGGGGGCAAGGCTCATAGATTCCGGTCTCCCAACCGAGGTTGTGGAGACCATTCTTCATTCCAGAGCTCCCCCGAGGAAGCTGTATACCTATAAATAGAAATTGTTTTCTACATGGTGTAGTCAACGTAATGTGGACCCTGTCCAGTCATCTATCAGCCTTGTGCTTCAGTTCCTCCAAGAGAAATTCTTGGAAGGTTTATCTCCTTCAACTTTGAAGGTTTATATAGCAGCCATTTCTGCTTATCATGTTCCTATAGGGGACTCCTCGGTGGGTCGAGACCCCCTTGTCATATGCTTCCTTCGTGGCACGCGGAGGCTGAGGCCTGTAGTGTGTACAAGAACTCCTACTTGGGACTTGGCTATAGTTTTAAAAGGTTTAGCTGAGGCTCCCTTCGAACCACTAGAAGAGGTATCGGAGAAGTTCCTTACTCTAAAAACGATATTTCTGTTGGCAATCTCGTCTCTTAAAAGAATAGGAGATTTACAAGCATTGTCGGTTGCTCCTTCGTGTCTGGAATTTGTGCCTGGTATGGTGAAGGCTTTCCTACACACTAGACCTGGCTATGTGCCAAAGGTCCCCACCAACGTCTCAGGTCCTATAGTACTTCAGGCTTTCTGTCCTCCTCCTTTTGTAAATTCGGATCAGGAGAAACGTAATCTGCTTTGCCCAGTTAGGGCTTTGGATGCATATGTCCACAGAGCTGCCCTGTGGTGGAAAACAGATCAATTGTTTGTATGTTATGGGTCCCCTAAGAAGGGGGGCCCAGCATCTAAGCAGAGGATGAGCAAGTGGGTGGTCGAGGCCATCTCACTTGCCTATGGAGTGTCTGGACAGCCATGTCCTTTAGCTGTCCTGTGCTCATTCCACCAGGGGTATGGCGGCTTCTAAGGCATTAATGTCAGGAGTGTCATTGAATGATATATGTGATGCAGCTGGATGGTCATCCCAGCACACGTTCCTCGGTTCTGTCTACAAGATCACAGACAGGCACTTGGTGATACGGCGTAGTTGGGATAGCGTTCCCATAACGTCATTCGATGTAGCGTCGATAGTTCCCATGAAAGGAAACGTCTCGGGTTACTGGTGTAACCCTTGTTCCCTGAATAAGGGAACGAGACGCTACGTCACGTTGCCGTACCCCCAGCGTACCTATGAGCGTCTTGCTTCAGCCATAATCCAGAAGCTAGCGTTCTTTGTTCTGGGCATGCTTTATAGTTTCCTGATCCATGACGTCACCCGCCTCTGACGTCTCGTCTCATCATTGGTTGGATACAGAAGTGCTTCATGATGCAATCACGCAGAGTGTTCCCATAACGTCATTCGACGTAGTGTCTCATTCCCTTATTCAGGGAACAAGGGTTACACCAGTAACCCGCGACGTTTTCACAGGAAGTCTCCTATCCAGGTATTGACCACCAGGCTCAACCCTGCTTAGCTTCAGTGGGCAACCAGTCTTGGTCTATAGGGTGATATGGCTGCAATCTGAACAGTGTAATTTGTAATGTAAAGTTAAAATATTCTGTTGCCCAGAGAGAAAAACAATATGTGGTGTCGGAAGAAAAAATACACAAGAGACAAGAGTTGGCGTATTTTCCCCAGATTTAATAAAATGACTTAAATGTCACACTCATCCACATACATGGGGATTGAGTGAGAGAAAGTACACAAATACACCAAGAAAGAGTAAGAAAGAGTTCTCTTGCTCACCTTTCACTTCTATGCATTATCTATGCACTTGCACAGTTCTCATTCTACCCAGAATTACTGTAAATGCTGGTGACCGTTAAGTGACTGTTACACAATATTTAGTACAATGTTGTCATGTAAACATACCCATAAATTATATTTGAATCTGTTCATTAAAATAAAACAGCTTGTAGTCACTAAAATATAATTGTAAATTGAAATCAGGAAGCCACAGAAAGAATATATTTTATTTATTAAAATCCTTTTTTTCCCCCTTTATATATTTTTTTTCACCCTTTATATATAGTTTTTTCCCCCTTTCCCCCTTCATTTTTCATCAGACATACTGTAACATGTTTAAAATGTTGTTGTGTTGCGGATAGCAAGGAGTTAAATAAATAAAAGTGCAACATAAACATTATTGTGTTGGGAACTGTTATTTCCTGCAGCATATTTCATGCTGTCTCAAAATACCACAGTTGAGTACACTTTGATGTTCTTAAGATTATATTATGTAGTACTAAAGAAGAGCTTTTAGTATATTAAGTACAAAATTAGTGCACGAAAATAGAGCAATTTAAGTATATTATAAAAATGTACTTTTTTCACCTGGGTTGGCATCCCATGATTATCAATTTCTATGAAAACTTTTATTAAATATGTTCAATTAATAATTAATTGTATTTCAGCATTTTATTTTCGTAATCCATAAAAAAAAAACTTTCACACAATTGGAAGAATCCCATGATCCCTCTAAAATTCAGGCTATTTATTGGGTCGAAAATGTTGTTCACGGTGAGTTTGTGAAGTGTCTGCCTAGGGTGATAAAGAACATGAGTGGGTCTGTACCATTTCGTTTTGTTTGGGAAAAGCTGGCATAGTAAAGCGGAGTAAACTGATCAGGTAATGCATCTGATTCTGTTTGAATTCTTTAATTATTGAATAATGAAATATTTAACAATTAATAAACTTTTATGACAAAAATAAAACAACATGTAAATGATTTAGACTAATTCCTTCATTATCTATACACTTTAAAATATTTAATTAGGCTAATAGAATAGTCATTTAAGTCTGAATTGTTCTTTTGAGACTCTTGTTTGTAGTCTCAGATGCTCAGATATTGGGGTTGGGAGAGTTAAGTAGGTTCACGGTGGGGGTGCAGGACAATAGCAAAAAGGTGTGAATCGTGCGTCAGCGAGGAAGACAGATACCGTCGTCCCATAACGGCGTGATGAATACGATCTTTAACTAGATGGAACTAGATTAAATATTTTGACTGTTGTAATCCCAGTCTGACTTATGACCTGTAGAGCTGCCTGAATCATAATCAAGCACTGTTCACTAAAGGCCAGATGAGAACTGGCCCCCCCGACTGATCCTGGTTGTTTTTTTTCTCCATTTTGTCACCTGATGGAGTTTGGGTTCATTGCTGCTGTCGCCTCTGGCTTGCTTAGTTGGGGACACCTGATATTCAACAATGTTTTTGATCTCCCTGCATCGACACCATTGTATGAGAACTGAACTGAGCTGGACGATGACATCACTGTTTTCTTCAGAGTCGATGTATAGATGAATGAACTAAATTAACTGTGCAGCCAAAATTATTTACCAGTTATCACTGTAAAGCTGCTTTGACACAATCTTCATTGTAAAAAGCTCTATATAAATAAAGGTGACTTGACTTGACAAGGAAATTGAAATCTAACGTGTTGGCGAGAGAGACAAAAAGAAAAACTTCTGTTCTTAACTTGAACTATTTCCATTTTTTTTAAATCATACACAGCAACCTATTTGGCAAAACAAATGTAAAATATTGCAAGAATAAGATTCTGTATTCCTCATTTTACATAAAATTTCACCAATAAACACCTGTAATAAACACCTGTAATAAATAAATAGGCTAGGCCTATTGTCCCAAGACTTTACCTTAAAAATAGCAATACTGTTTAGCCTAGTTCAAGCCAGGTCTCGAACTCGGATCTCGGATGTGTTGTAGCATTGACCACTACCCCCCAGGAATGAAGACTTAATGTAATGAAATAATGAAAGTATTATGGGTATAACCTCTCTACAGTGTAGGAACTGTGGACAAACCAGTCAAATGAATCATTCAGTTGATTCTTTCAAATCATAATTCCAGAAACCCAAGCTCAGAGAATCTAATTTTTGGCTCCAGTCTGTCTACAGAAAACCCCTGCTAGGTACTTTTATGACCCCCATGCTTCCTGACTGAAGGAGAGGTGGCAAACTTTTTAGCCATTTGTAGAAACCAAATGGTCACCAGAAGATAAAGTGTCTTTGATCTCCAGTTTAAAAGAGACAGAGACAATTCAGACCATGTTGTTTTTCTGAGTGACCTAACATACAGAAAAACTCACAGAGACTGTTTTTACGACTGCATCATATTGTTCCAAACAATCTGTGTAAAATGTATCATTATTCCATTTAATAGAAATTATGCCTAAACAGTATTCTCTGCCAAAGCCGGCAATTCCAGAGAAATAATGCTTATTTTATGATTTGGGGCGGAGAAAAGCCACCTTTTGAACCAAGACGATATCTGATTGGCCAGAACGCCTCTCAGAGGTGGGACAAACACCTAAGTATAAATAGTCACATCACAAGAACTAGTAACAAAAAAGTAAAATTTAAATGTCTTAAACTGTCGATCTTAAAGTTACCGCACTCTAATTAGTGTTTTCACAATAGTAGATATTCATATCCACTACAAGAGCTTATTAAGGCCCGAGCAGATGAACGCTGGATGATTCGATTGGTCGGTCGTGAACTAAATGACTATAAATTAATTATTCCATTTGAACTGATTTTGGTCCTACAATAGTCTTTTCTAATTTATCAACACAGTTTTACTGATGATTTATAACCAACCCTAAACCCAGGATAGAGTGGTTGAGTGAATGTGGTCTGGACTGTGTGGATGAGGATCATTGTGTCTCCAGAGACGCTGTAGAAGGACAGAGTTCCTGCACTGTGATCCACATACACTCCTATTCTCCTGCATCGGATGGACTTTACAGGGAATTTAGTCACTATGTTATTGTGCCAGAATGAGTAACTGAAGGAAGAGCAGATCAAATTCCAGGACTGATCATTATATCCAAACAAACAGTCACGACCCCGTCCCTTCCTGCTGATGCTCTTATATGACACTGATATAGACACATCTCCACTCCACTCAACCTCCCAGTAACAGTGTTGATTACTTACATTCTCTCTACACAACACCTGACATATATCAAATCTGTCTAGATGATCAGGATACGACTGATCTGTGTCAGTGACAGTAATCACTCTGTTCCTCTCAGACAGACGGAGGCGTTTATTCACTGTGTTCAGATCCAGAATGAACTGATGAGAATCTGATGGAGATAAAAGACATCCGAATCAGGAATGATCAATCTTATCTTTTTATGTATCTGAACTCTTCATGTTCAATATTTCATCAGTGTCTCAGTACAGTTTACCAGATATCCTGTGCAAATCATCATTTACATGATCAACTCTAAAACTCTTCTGTCATGTTTTCTTTCTCCTTCTACAGGAAGAACATGAACACACTCAGTGAGTTTTTCTGCTTGTTTTCTTAGTGACTTACATTGTAGGAAGTCGTTCCTGGTCCTGGGAACAATGTTGGGGAAAGTGCCTGGAAATCAACAGACATAAAGAGTGTGATTATCATGTCAAGGGAAAATGTTCCCTGCATCCGTTTCTAAGACAATTCTAATTGGATGATCTACAAGGGATGGGCAATTTCGGTCCTGAAGGGCCACTGTCCGGCAGGGTTTAGATCCAACCATGATAAAACTCACCTGTCTGCAGCTTTCTAGTAATCCTAAGAAGTTGATTAGCTTGTTCAGGTGTTTGATTAGGGTTGGAGCTAAACTCTGCAGGACAGTTGCCCATGCCTGATCTACATGATATGAGATGATGGAGGATCATTTCTGAGAGCAGATGAATCTCCAGGACTTTACCTCTGTCAGAGATCTTCTTGAGCTCCTCTTTGCAGAAATCCTCCAGTTTGTCTCTCAGCTGACGGACAGATTCTCTCACGCCATCAAAAGAGGAGAGAGAACTGAAGGGATCGTCATTTACATCTGTAGATTCAGGAGGAGCTGAGAGAGACTGGAAACTCTACAGAAAACAGAAATCAAAGTTCATCACCTCCACACTTCAGACAATAACCTGCACTGCTGTCAGATTTGAGCAGCTCTTGTTGATCTTTAGTAACTCTCCTCAATGCAGCACTTTCACAGAATCAGCTTCATTCTTCTCATATTCATTATATCTTGTTAGAGCTGTAAGTTCTAGTGTTTGACACTTACACTATATGTGAATTTTCTAGAAAACACCTGATGATCAAACATCTGAAAGTAACATAAATGTAACAGATTAATGTTGACATTCAGGGCCGTTTCGAGGCACAGGTGAACTAGGCGTTTGTCTAGTGTCCCACCAGCTGGAGGGGGCGCCAGTGAGTGCCTCAATGCCCGTTACCATGGTAACATAAATAAGCTGCGCTTGATTCAAACATTTACCACAGGCTAAGAACATTTAAGATCAATATTAGCTTAAAAAAAGACATGTTTTTTTAAAACATATTAGAAATATTAACATGAATCCAAATATTTTGTGTGTTTTGAAATGATATATTTAAAAAATAAAGGACAGCAACAGCAAAATTACACAAATGTTTGGTTGGTTACGACCACATTTTTAAAAATATTTGTAAAATTTGCTAAATTCATATTTTCATGACAAAAAGGCATTAATATGTAATATTTTTGTTTTCATTCATTTAATTTAGAATGTGAAGTAGTATTACTAAACAATTTAACATATGCTCGGAGTTGGGATAATTTAATTTTCAATAAAACAATTTAAGTGTTAAAAGAAAAACAATTATAGAAATAGATATAAATTTTATCAGCTTTAAAGATCATCTGATGCAACTTTAGTGAACATTACTCAAAATTTGCAATTTGTACTGAACTGCATTTGTAAGTGTGTCTCTGTCAAAAGATGATCAGATAAGAGTCTGACTGATGATTATATAATAACCGAACACACAGATCAACACTTCAGTCAACGGCTCATTCTGCTCTCATGAAATGTTTCTCTGTGAGTCTCTAGCTCAAGTCCACTATGATCCTGTTCTTCTAGATCTCTGTTACCTGCAGGAAATGGATGTGATCCTGTGTGTGTGAAAGCTGCTCCAGCTCAGCGTCTCTCCTCCTCAGATCATTGATCTCCTGCTCCAGTCGCTCCAGTCGTCCTTCAGTTCGACTCACTGCAGTATTTTCCTGATCTCTTCTCTCAATGGAGCGGATGAGCTCAGTGAAGATCCTTTCACTGTCCTCCACTGCTGTCTGTGCAGAGCGCTGTTAGGACACACATCACAATCACACAGTGGCTTCAGTGAGTCCTGACTGAGACTTCTCAAACTTCTCTTCTTCTCCAGATTCACCTTATGAGACTCCACAGCCTCTCTCAGCAGCTGAAGATCTTTCTCTCTCTGCTGGATCCTCTGCTGGAATGACCTCTGTGTCTTCTTCAGCTGCTTCTGCAGCACAAACCAATAACAGAGATGTCAATTTATACAGCTGTCACTATATCATCATGTGAAGAGATTTGTAAAAAGGTTTGCGTTGATAAATGTTTACGGTGCATTTCACCATATTTTCTGTTAAGTACAATATGGAGCACAGATACACTCAGCAGTGATGTCATTTACATCTGTAGATTCAGGAGGAGCTGAGAGAGACTGGAAACTCTACAGAAAACAGAAATCAAAGTTCATCACCTCCACACTTCAGACAATAACCTGCACTGCTGTCAGATTTGAGCAGCTCTTGTTGATCTTTAGTAACTCTCCTCAATCCAGCACTTTCACAGCATCAGCTTCATTCTTCTCATATTCATTATATCTTGTTAGAGCTGTAAGTTCTAGCGTTTGACACTTACACTATATGTGAATTTTCTAGAAAACACCTGATGATCAAACATCTGAAAGTAACATAAATGTAACAGATTAATGTTGACATTCAGGGACGTTTCGAGGCACAGGTGAACTAGGCGTTTGTCTAGTGTCCCACCAGCTGGAGGGGGCGCCAGTGAGTGCCTCAATGCCCGTTACCATGGTAACATAAATAAGCTGCACTTGATTCAAACATTTACCACAGGCTAAGAACATTTAAGATCAATATTAGCTTAAAAAAAGACATGTTTTTTTAAAACATATTAGAAATATTAACATGAATCCAAATATTTTGTGTGTTTTGAAATGATATATTTAAAAAATAAAGGACAGCAACAGCAAAATTACACAAATGTTTGGTTGGTTACGACCACATTTTTAAAAATTTTGTAAAATTTGCTAAATTCATATTTTCATGACAAAAAGGCATTAATATGTAATATTTTTGTTTTCATTCATTTAATTTAGAATGTGAAGTAGTATTACTAAACAATTTAACATATGCTTGGAGTTGGGATAATTTAATTTTCAATAAAACAATTTAAGTGTTAAAAGAAAAACAATTATAGAAATAGATATAAATTTTATCAGGTTTAAAGATCATCTGATGCAACTTTAGTGAACATTACTCAAAATTTGCATTTTGTACTGAACTGCATTTGTAAGTGTGTCTCTGTCAAAAGATGATCAGATAAGAGTCTGACTGATGATTATATAATAACCGAACACACAGATCAACACTTCAGTCAATGGCTCATTCTGCTCTCATGAAATGTTTCTCTGTGAGTTTCTTGCTCAAGTCCACTATGATCCTGTTCTTCTAGATCTCTGTTACCTGCAGGAAATGGATGTGATCCTGTGTGTGTGAAAGCTGCTCCAGCTCAGCGTCTCTCCTCCTCAGATCATTGATCTCCTGCTGCAGTCGCTCCAGTCGTCCTTCAGCTCGACTCACTGCAGTCTTTTCCTGATCTCTGATCCGCTGTGTGGCTCTCAGAGCGGCTTCTCTCGATGGAGCGGATGAGCTCAGTGAAGATCCTTCACTGTCCTCCACTGCTGTCTGTGCAGAGCGCTGTTAGGACACACATCACAATCACACAGTGGCTTCAGTGAGTCCTGACTGAGACTTCTCAAACTTCTCTTCTTCTCCAGACTCACCTTATGAGACTCCACAGCCTCTCTCAGCTGCTGAAGATCTTTCTCTCTCTGCTGGATCCTCTGCTGGAATGACCTCTGCGTCTTCTTCAGCTGCTTCTGCAGCACAAACCAATAACAGAGATGTCAATTTATACAGCTGTCACTATATCATCATGTGAAGAGATTTGTAAAAAGGTTTGCGTTGATAAATGTTTATGGTGCATTTCACCATATTTTCTGTTAAGTACAATATGGACCACAGATACACTCAGCAGTGAAAGTCCAGCAGCTACTGTTCACTTCTGCTGAAGCCTGCAGTGTGAATGATGTTATCTGATCATATAGGTGCCAGTATAAATAATATCAACATTATTTCATCAGTGTCTAGTTTACAAACCTGATTCCAAAAAAGTTGAGACACTGTACAAATTGTGAATAAAAACAGAATGCAATGATGTGGAAGTTTCAAATTTCAATATTTTATTCAGAATACAACATAGATGACATATCACATGTTTAAACTGAGAAAATGTATTATTTTAAGGGAAAAATAAGTTGATTTTAAATTTAAGGACATCAACACAAAAGTTGGGACAAGGCCATGTTTACCACTGTGTGGCATCCCCTCTTCTTTTTATAACAGTCTGCAAATATCTGGGGACTGAGGAGACAAGTTGCTCAAGTTTAGGAATAGGAATGTTGTCCCATTCTTGTCTAATACAGGCTTCTAGTTGCTCAACTGTCTTAGGTCTTCTTTGTCACATCTTCCTCTTTATGATGCGCCAAATGTTTTCATTGGGTGAAAGATCTGGACTGCAGGCTGGCCATTTCAGTACCCGGATCCTTCTTCTACGCAGCCATGATGTTGTAATTGATGCAGTATGTGGTCTGGCATTGTCATGTTGGAAAATGCAAGGTCTTCCCTGAAAGAGATGACGTCTGGATGGGAGCATATGTTGTTCTAGAACTTGGATATACCTTTCAGCATTGATGGTGCCTTTCCAGATGTGTAAGCTGCCCATGCCACACGCACTCATGCAACCCCATACCATCAGAGATGCAGGCTTCTGAACTGAGCGCTGATAACATCTTGGGTTGTCCTTGTCCTCTTTAGTCCGGATGACATGGCGTCCCAGTTTTCCAAAAAGAACTTCAAATTTTTATTTTGTCTGACCACAGAACAGTTTTCCACTTTGCCACAGTCCATTTTAAATGAGCCTTGGCCCAGAGAAAACGCCTGCGCTTCTGGATCATGTTTAGATATGGCTTCTTTTTTGACCTATAGAGTTTCAGCCGGCAACGGCGAATGGCACGGTGGATTGTGCTCACTGACAGTGTTTTCTGGAAGTATTCCTGAGCCCATGTTGTGATTTCCATTACAGTAGCATTCCTGTATGTGATGCAGTGCCGTCTAAGGGCCCGAAGATCATGGGAATCCAGTATGGTTTTCCGGCCTTGACCCTTACGCACAGAGATTGTTCCAGATTCTCTGAATCTTTGGATGATATTATGCACTGTAGATGATGATAACTTCAAACTCTTTGCATTTTTTCTCTGAGAAACTCCTTTCTGATATTGCTCCACTATTTTTCGCCACAGCATTGGGGGAATTGGTGATTCTCTGCCCATCTTGACTTCTGAGAGACACTGCCACTCTGAGAGGCTCTTTTTATACCCAATCATGTTGCCAATTGACCTAATAAGTTGCAAATTGGTCCTCTAGCTGTTCCTTATATGTACATTTAACTTTTCCGGCCTCTTATTGCTACCTGTCCCAACTTTTTTGGAATGTGTAGCTCTCATGAAATCCAAAATGAGCCAATATTTGGTATGACATTTCAAAATGTCTCACTTTCAACATTTTATATGTTATCTCTATTCTATTGCGAATAAAATATAATTTTATGAGATTTGTAAATTATTGCATTCCTTTTTTATTCACAATTTGTACAGTGTCCCAACTTTTTTGGAATCAGGTTTATATATTTCATACCTGTTTCTCTGTCCTCTGTGCTGCAGCTGATACAGTGTCGTGGTTTTTATGTTCATCCATCGTACAAAGCAGGCATATACACTTCTGATCAGTGCGGCAGAAAACCTCAAGGATCTTTTCATGTTTCTGGCAGATCATCTCCTGCAGTCGTCCAGTGGCTTCAGTCAGATTGTGTCTCTTTACTTTAAATAAACTCTCATGTTGTTCAAGGTGATTTTGACAGTAAGAGATTAGACACACCAGACAGGCCTTGACAGCTTTGTGTTTTCTTCCAGTACAGACGTCACACTGCACATCTCCAGCTCCAGCGTAACAGTCAGCAGAAATTTTAATGTTCTTCAGTTTCTCCACCACTTCAGCCAGCATGGTGTTTTTAGCTAAAGCAGGTCTTGGACTGAAGGTCTGTCTGCACTGAGGGCATTTGTAGACTCTCATCTGATTCTCCTGATCCCAGCAGCCTGTAATACAGATCTTACAGTAACTGTGCCCACAGGGAATGGCCACTGGATCCTTCAGGAGATCCAGACACACTGGACACGTGAACTCATCCTGTGAAATTCTGGCTTCTGCCATTTTACTGGATCAATACAAAGACACAACAGCTTAACTTCACTTCAGTTTCAGTTTCTCTGAACTTGTGTGATTCCTGCTTCCTGGTTCTGTGTTTGAGTGACGTGTGCAGATCTCTGCTAGTCTGTAAAGTCACAGATCATAAAACGTCCACTAGATGTCAGTCTCAGACAGACTCAAGAATAAGAGTTACAGAGAATCAGGACAACACCATTAATAACTGCAGTAAAGGCATCCTAATTATCACATCTATGCAGTGCTGTAAGTGGTTTAAACTTTTTTAAGATAGGCAGGATAATTGTTTTTAAGTATGAAATTTTAGTAATGGATGGAGATTTTACTCTTGAATTGAACGTTTTTGAATGAAATCGTTGTTTGATGCTATGCTGTTTCAATTAATGCAATAGGCTTATCAATAGACATTGAGGGGGACAATATTTGATATTCTTGATGCTGCTCTGTTGCACTGTATCGCTCTGCATGTTGAAAAAATTAAAATGTTACATTTTTAGGCTGGTGTGTTTTGGTTGTCTAACAGTGTGAATTCCAGCATGATACTTTAAAATATAGCAAGAGTTCAAGGTAAGGTAAAGGCTAGCTAAACATAATGAATAACATAATAAATGTCAACTGTTTTACAACAAAAATGTTAAATGACCAACAGCAATCCACAACTTTTTTGTCAAATGTTGCCCTTTTGATTTTGAACTTAATTTATATAATTTACGTGACTGTTTAATGTTATTCGTTTGAATGTAAGAAAAGCAGAGCTGTTTTTGGCATATTAGGCATATAATTAAGAGTGAATGTGTGCATATTTAAAAATAAAAAATATAATTTGCAAATGCATTACAATAAATTCTATTCTCTGAAATCCTTTTCAATCCTGGGCAGCGATCAATTTGTGATAACTTCATTAAATTTCGCGAGGCCCCCTAAAGCGCGAGGTCCTGTGCAGTTGCACGCTTCGTACAGCATTTGCGACGGCTCTGGGTGTAATGATGTAATTGATACAATCTTTATTTGAAGCATTAAATTACTTTAGGCCTACTCTATTTTGATCACTAGCACAGACATTATTATATTCAATAATGTAAATGTTTGTTTATGATACTGTGTTAGTTATATTTAGAATAAACAATATATTTATACTAAATATAACAACAACAACAAAAGAAAAAATGGAATATTGCTAGAATATTTAACTGGAATAATTAATTAGACATACACAAAAAAGACCTACAATGCCATAATGGACTCAAATCTGTGAACCTTTCAATCAAGGTGATTTACTAGAATGAATTGAACTACATAAGCTACATATGAGAGAGGACTGTTTAAAACAAACCGATTCAATCGAATAAATCGGACTTGCAAAGCTGTAAGTGTTTGGAGTGTTAACATCATAGTAGTGTGCTCAAAGGACACACTGAACCTTATAGCTCGGATTAATTTTTATTGTTGTCATGTAATTTTGTAGAAATTGTTTACACAAAGATCATAAGACTATGTTGTTGTCACTGTAGAATAAATAATCACTCTAAAAACGAAACAAACCGGCACAGTATGAACGAATTATCATTATTCATAGCTGCTGTCGAGACTCATCACTGAACCGACAAATTGAGATCTTGCTAGAGAGACCTGTCTACTTTGAATGTATCTAAAACGAGCCAGTGTACATTAGAATGCGAGATCAGTTGCGCTACGCTGCAGTGTGGGTATTTAATGAACAGCAGGTGCATTGCACAGCTTTTCACTTCGGAGCCGAGCGGTTCTATTGTTCCAGCTCCGCAATTTATTTTGTGTGTTCTTCAACAAGTCTTCTTTTTGGGAAGCAGTGGTGGTCACAATCTCTTCATTCAAACAAACAGCTGATATCGCAGCATTTTTCAGAGAGGTGAACCTTAATGACATCCCTGTTTGATCAGCCTGAGTGAGGTTGTGTCTTCTATGAGTGAGAGCACACAACGGGCTGCACTTTTTCCTATTTGTTGTGCCATGGCCATTTCCCCTCTGCGCTTCAGCACCAGAGAGAGAGCTTATTTCCCTAAAAGAGTGCTTTTGTAAAGATGGCATTCTACTTGTGTATTTCTGGATGCGGTTGTTACCTGGCTCCGTCTGACAGTCACGATGTGTCTGGGAATTAGGCACGAATCATGCACCCACTATGCGAAGATGACCATCGCAGTTTTGCGGTTGAGACTCCAATACCTCAAACAAGGTGGAGTCCCCAATCTAGTTCTGCTTCTGGTGGACACCAGAAGAGGGCTATTTCGGCTAAGAGCCCAGGTGACCTAAGGATCACAGTGAGAGCTTCCCTGTCGAGTAACCAATCTCTGTGGGTCCCTCACTCCTCCAGCAATCCGCAAGCTGTAGAGCTTCCTCAGGAGCGCTTTGGTCCCTCTCGTGGGGTACCAGTTGTTACCTTTGGGGCTGTGGCAGATGTCGATTGCTGCATCGGAGGGTGAGCTTGGTTCTTCTGGGGATGAAGATTCACCTGCGTTACCCCCTTCGGGGACTGTAACATTGACCAAACCTGACCTGGAGCTGACAGCTATACTTTCCCGGGCTGCCGAGAGAGTCGTGCTTGAATGGAGTCCTCCACCGTGTCCTGAACCCTCGAGGCATGACCATGCTAGTTCTCAGCACCCTGCCCCAGTTCCATTCTTGGTGCACAAAGAGTTTACCAGATCATGGGTGGCACTTTTTTCTGCCCAAATCTGGTCTGGTGCCTTGCCTCTTCTGCCCTCACTACCCTAAATGGCAAGGCGGTCAATGGGTACATGGAGATCCCCCCAGTGGATCGGTCTGTTGCGATTCAGCGGTGTCCAAAGTCCGCTACTTCCTGGTGGGGTAATCCACGTCTCCTCTCCCGGGCCTGTATGTTCTTATCCTCACTTGGTGCCAAGGCTTTCAGAGATTGTGGTGAGGCTGCCTCTGGCCTGCATGCCATGGTGGTGCTGTAGGTCTACCAGGCTAAAGTGCTAAAAGAACTGCACGAGGGTAGTTCTGACCCAGGTGTTTTGCAGGAACTGCGCACAGCAGCAGACCTCGTCCTACATGCAATGAAAGCAGTTTGTTCAATAACAGTGGTTATGAGAAGATCTTTTTCAATGGTAAAGTTATTAACAACTTAATAATGACAAAAGTTGCTATTTTTTCCAGCTACCATTCAGTCACTGATTCCAAAAAGTGCACAAATGTCATTATAGTCAGGAGCATGAAATATTGTTGACAATAGTGATGACATACACTTTTTAACAATTGCTGAGAAAATTAATTCTTCCCAAGTCAATAGTCAAGTGTCCATCTAAAGTGAACACTGAACAGACTTAACAACCTTTGTACATGTACCAAAGAAATAAAGCCAAACTGGTTTATAATAAGTGATTATGGTGATGCTGTTTTCAGAGTTGTTTAAAGGTGCCCTAGAATCAAAAATTGAATTTACCTTGGCATAGTTGAATAACAAGTGTTCAGTACATGGAAAAGACATACATTGAGTTTCAAACTCCATTGCTTCCTCCTTCTTATGTAAATCTCATTTGTTTAAAAGACCTCCAGAAAAGAAGCGAATCTCAACATAACACATAACATAACACGTTACGTAACAGTCGGGGTCATTAATATGTACGTGCCCAATATTTGCATATGCCAGCCCATGTTCAACGCATTAGACAAGGAAAGGCAGTATTAACGTCTGGAGCAGCACAGCTGAATCATCAGACTAGGTAAGCAAGCAATAACAATAGCGAAAAATGGCAGATGGAGCAATAATAACTGACATGATCCATGATAGCATGATATTTTTGGTGATATTTGTAAATTGTCTATCTAAATGTTTCGTTAGCATGTTGCTAATGTACTGTTAAATGTGGTTAAAGTTACCATCGTTTCTTACTGTATTCACGGAGACAAGAGCCGTCGTTATTTACCATATTACAGCCGCGTGCTCGGTGGGCAGTGAGCACGAGATTTAAAGGGGCCGCACGCTGAATCAGTGCATAGTTAATGATGCCCCAAAATAGGCAGTAAAAAAAATTTATAAAAAAAAATCTATGTGGTATTTTGAGCTGAAACTTCACAAACACATTCAGGGGACACCTAATGCTGCGTTCACACCAAACGCGAATAGAGCGTCAAATTCGCGTCTACCGCGTCTAGTTTGCCGCTTGAACATTTTGAATGCATTCGCGATAGACGCGCGTAAAAAACAAGCGTTTGAAGTGAAATTGACGCGCGTCCGAGGCGAAATCCGCTTCTTGTGGGAGGGGCAAGTGCTAGGCGGTTGTCTGTTTGCAAGATGGCTGATGTTGATCGTGCGTTCATAGAGAGAGCTAACGTTACCGCTTTGTATTCGCAGGTCGAAAAACGTGTACGTGTCTCAAAAGTGAAATGTGTATTTACAACTTACCAAGTTGCCCAATCTCCTCACTGACACTCTTCCAAGCGAGGTCCTTTTTATTCCTGTCTCCATAGAAGTATGAACTTGTGTCATAAATCTCTGGGTGACTGCTCACTGATAATATCAGTCGTTCCTCCATTTTGAATGAGTGACTCCGGGCGGGCCTGCCGCCACAGCAGCAAGCAGGCTCCTGATTGGTTAATGCGGCGCGAATTTACGCCAAAGTTCAAATTTTTCAACTCGGGCGTCAGACGCGAATTCACGTCAAACGCGTAAATGCACAAAATGCACCATTCGCGCGTATCGTGCGAAACGCTCAATTCGCATCTTCCGCGCCGCTCTAAACGCCTCATTCGCGCCGCGAGACCTCCAGACGCGCGTAAACGCGTCTTTACATTGACTTAACATTGAAATCATTCGCCCCAGACGCTCTATTCGCGTTTGGTGTGAACACAGCATTAGACTTATATTACATCTTGTGAACAAACATTCTAGGGCACTTTTAATACATCTAAGATGATTTGACAGATGCCAGATCCTTGTAACCATGATAATTAATCTCTGAATAATTTGGTTCTTCAAATTAATTTGCAGATTTGATTAAAATATCTGGATTAAGTTGTCTGAGATTACTGCATACTCTTGTGATTATTGGAAAGGGCAGATATATCGATACTCGGACCCATGATTAGCAATGGAGCAATTAGCTGGTGGCAAGACAGCAATGTAATGACATCATATTAAAAAAGAACATCACACACCTGATGAAAAACTTGATGAATTTCTGGACCTTTATAAGTAAACAGCCAAGTGACCAAAACCACACAAAAGTTAAAATAAAATGTGTTCTGTTTGCTACATGAGTTTTTAATTATTTCCATTATTTCTTGATTTCTATTTGTTCAGACTTTATTTTTATTTTTAATGTTGTAATTAGCAATTTATTTAATTTTACCTGTGCAGCAGATTTATGTGACAGCATTAAAGTTTGACAGCACAGCAGGCAGCATTTTTTCACTGTATTATTTGATTGCATTATAAATTTTATATCATTCTATGTATAATATTTCATTTACATTATAGCATTTCCAGGGCCGTTTCTAGACATCTGGAGGCCCTCCGATAAACACCCCTCCTAATAAAAAGCACTTGAAACAAATATGATTCCTAACATTTTTATTAAACATCTGTTATTAAAATGTGTATATTTTAAAGTCCCTGTGAACCGGAAGTTGCAAATGTCTTTTCTCCAGTGTTGTGACGTATTTTTGAGTGAAAGGGAATATTGAATAAAGGGCAGAGTTTTACTTTACTTTACTTTTTTTTTTTACTTTACTTTTACTTTTCTACTAAGCAGATATAGGCCTGTTTAATTTCTTCATTCAACTGTGTAATTATTTTTTAGTTAGAGCAGTAATGTACACATCATCAGAATTTAGAAGATACAGAGAGATTAGGTACGTTTTTGAAACATTCAGATGCTCTAGTTTTAGTGCATGCCCCGGGTATACTTCACTTTCCGTGGCCGGACGCGTCACATGCGCAGTCACGTCTTTTAAAGTATACTACACCACGGAAGTATACCCGGCCGAAGTATACCTGAGGCTTAACGTTCTGTGATCATACGCTCCAGGGACCAGCCAAGACTGATCACACCGGTGTGATCCTACGCGTCAAAGGGGAATTGATATACCATTTTACTTTATGCAATATGTGGGTTTTCCCATTCAATACAATGTATCTATACACTTTGTACAATATCTCTACAGTGTATCACACATAACATTTTCCTGAGATGTTGATTTATAATTTTTTTTTTGAAAATGAATCCGATTTAAATGATAATTACAAAATATCATATTTCCATAAGAGTGCTTATTCTCTTTTTTCAGTCATATTTAAAGACCCAGAAGTTGCTGTTGTCATGGCGAAACTTCTACACATTTGGTAGGCCTATCTCTGCAAAGCCCTGAATGTGCTCTTTACACGAATTAAAACTGTGACTATGATGTCACAGGTCCCAGGAGGATATGGAAACGTTTCCCAACTTACCCCCGCCTCTTGCCGAGCCCACTCTACTCCCTTTTCACATCAGAAAGTAATTCATTTTCAATAGAAATGAAGACAACGTTCTAAAAGTATAAGTATATTGCCGAACGAGTGTTTAATAAAGATAAATTATTATTGCATCCTGTTAATGTACGACAGTACTGGGGTGCAAATAGTATGTATCTGCCAGTATAAAATGTAAATAGCATCTAATTACTATTTATACTTCTTGCAAAGAACTGCTACTTTTAGCCTACATGATAAATAGAACATCATTTGCAAAAAAAAACCCCAAAAAAACAAACAAACAAACACTTAAATTATTATTATTTAATTTTTTGTGCATTTGGGATACCATGAAAATTAATATTTGTTCAATAACTTACCGTTCTGCCAGTTTTAACCTTTGATATTATAACAGTGATAACAATTAAACTGTATAGAGTACCCCAGGGATGACGTGTTTTTGTAGGCCAACCCGGAAATTAGCGGCGCATGGGTTCCCTCGATCCCTCGATTTAGAGGCTTTGTTAACCACAGACCTTATTTCAGGCGATTTAGCAAAAACCCATTCAAAAAACCCATAGACTTTACAGCGTTGGAACCAGAAGCCCTGAAATGCTAACTCGCTTCCGGATTTTGCCTACAAAAATGCGTCATCCCTGAGGTACTCTATTGACTCAGAAGTATGCAGACGTCATTTTGTCACATGCTGTTGCCATGGTGAATCGTAATATCGGAGCTCATAATTGATGATGGCTTTTCATAGTCGTGGTGCACGCGCTTAACTCAGAGTCAACTGAACTAGCTCAATTCAGCTGCTCTGAAACAGAAAACTCAGACTTTCCCATCTCAGAGTACGTTACCTCAGGTTTTAACTCAGAGTTGTTTGATCCTCCTTATTGAAACGGACCCCTGGCGAACCCACGAACCAGAGTCTGGTTTAAATTGATCTCAGTTTTATAATTTAGGTTCAGTATTAATGAGTCAAGTGCTTAGCCAAACCCTCTCAAAAACACAAAAACAAACACTTCTTTCAAAGCATGCATTTCATTGTGACACAATACACACTGAAAAGAAAAACTTTAATCTGTTCATAAAGAAGCAGGTAAAAAATACTATCAGTATGGAAGTTTTAAACTGTCAGCAACATACAGGTTTATAGTGCTAAAAAGTAACTGGATGTTATTTAGAGATTGTGGGACATAGATTCAAGTATGTAGGGACCTTTATTAGGTTTCATTTTAGCACCATTATATAGCTTTCCTGTAGCTCAGTGGTTAGAGCGTGGCACTAGCAATGCCAAGGTCATGGGTTCAATCCCAGGGATTGCACATACTCAGATACAAATGTATAGTATAATGCAATGTAAGTCGCTTTGGATAAAAGCGTCTGCCAAATGCATAAATGTAAATGAAAATATACAGGCCCTAATGGTCTGCTGTTGGTTCTTACCTAATCCTGGTTTCTCAAAGTTAGTTCAGCAGGGTCTCCACTTTCTGTACAAAAAGAGTAATTATTTCAGCAAAATAAAGCTTTATGTACAACCTTTAGACTGTTTCCTATTATAATCCTGTTTTAAATGTTTAACATAAAAAAAACAGGTCAGATATTCACTTACTAGTTCTGAATCATCCTCAGTTGCTTGTTGTGGTTTGACACCTACAATATAAAAAGTAATAACAATGCTAATGCTTGGAATATTAACATTAAAATGAGTACTTTTATTAATTTATTAATTTAGTTCTTACGTTTGTTAGAGGGCTGTGCTTTATGTTTTCTGTATATGAAGTATGCTATTAATGCCACCAAAACGGCAACAAGAACTGGAACTGTGACTCCAACTATAAGTTTAACTGAAGTCACTTTCTCGCATTCAGCATCAGAAGATGATGTTCCTGCTTTTATTTCTGTAAGTCCCTTAATCTCACATCTGAAAATGTGTAACTCAAGAACATTAGAACGTCCAGTCTGATAATCTTTAATTAATATTTTGTAAATCTGTGGGTCACTACTCACTTTGAATGTGGTTGGCAGGCCATCAGAGAGCCATTTGAATAAGTGCCATCTGTGCAGTTAGCACATACAGTATCAGTAAATGCTGTTCCTGTAAAAATATTGAGAGAGTGAATGAGATATAACAAAAATAATACTAATTTTGTTTTTTAAAGGATACTTTTCCTGATAAATTTACTCATCCAAGATGTTCATGTCTTTCTTTCGTCAGTCGAAAAGAAATGAAGGTTTTTGAGGAGAACATTCCAGGATTTTTCTCCTCATAGTGGATTTCAAAGGCTACCAACAGGATGAAGGTCCAGTGCAGTTTCAGTGGCAGCTTCAAAGAGCTTTAAACGATACCAGACGAGGAATAAGAGTCTCATCTAGTGAAACCATCGGTCATTTACGAAAAAAATACAACCGTTTATGCTTTATAAACAAAATATCGTCTTGAACGTACTTTCCGTTTCCACATTCTTCATAACGCTTACACTGTGTGTTCTACATAGGCATGTGGCGGTATCAAATTTTCATGTTGCGATTAATTGCTGAAGCTTTTATCACGGTATACGGTATTATCACGATATTGAAATAAGTTGCAAAAAAAGTGTTGTCAGTATAACAGGTTTAAGAACTCTTTTTCTTTTTGTAATAACAAAAATAACTCTGAATAAATATAAATATAAAGTCAATTTTTCAAATAGATTAAAGTGCAAAAGAGGCTATAAAGAACAACAGGAAACACTTTACAATAAGGTCTCATTATTTAATGCATTAACTAAGATTGAGCAATAGCTACATTTGTTACAGAAAGTACACAACTGATCATTGTTAGTTTTCTCTCAGGTCCATTAAATAAGTTCTTTTGATTTTAGTAATGTTATTAAACAGTAACTAAGAAATTATCATTAACTAAGAATAAGTAATGCTTTTTAAGTATTTTTCATTGTCAGTTTGGTAATAATGAATTAACATGTTAACTAATGAAGCCGCATGTCTTTTACGAACAATAACAAATAATCAGAACATTTCTAATCATTAAGGCATGTTGTAGTCCAGATTAAAATATGTTTGAGGCATTTTAAAAAACTTCACCAGCGCAGTTGCTTTGTTTGCGGGGTTTCCGGGGTAACCGCTGCATTTCTGCTGTTCCATCAGCGCCCTCTGCTGTCAGAGAGTGAACGCGCACTTAAATTCAGCGCGTCTCCTTCACTCGTTCAGTCATGTGTTTCTTTGTTGGGCTTGTTTACATCTGAGCGCGTGTTCTTTTGACGCAGAATACAGCGGTGTTGTGCATTTTATACGGTTGATTGAGAAAGTATTCTTAAATGCATTATAAACATTTTAATAATTGGTAATAAATTATTATTTACGGTATTTTGAAACGCCCACGATAACAATATCGTGCATATTCATTATCGCAATATATCGCATTACCGAATATCTAGTCCTACGCCTTCCCTATTCTACTTACGGAAAAAACTAAACTGCCGCCGCGTTCCTTCCGTAAGTAGAATAGGGAAGAATGCGGAAGTGGAAAGTACGTTCAAGGCGATATTTTGTATTTTTTTCGTAAATGACTGATCGTTTCTCTAGATAAGACTCTTATTCCTCGTCTGGTATCGTTTAAAGCCCTTTGAAGCTGCACTGAAACTGTAATTTTGACCTTCGACCATATGGAGTCCATTGAAATCCACTATATGGAGAAAAATCCTGGAATGTTTTCATCAAAAACCTTCATTTCTTTTCGACTGACGAAAGAAAGACATGAACATCTTGGATGACATTAGGGGGAGTAAATTATCAGGAAAAGTGTATTTAAAAGTGGACTAATCCTTTAATTACTGCGGTTATCAAAAATACAGATTACCTCAGTAATTTATTTTGAATTATTCAATACAGAAAAAAAGCTTGTACGAAATATTATATAATTAAAGTACAAAAAACTATTATTTGCATTAGTTTAAAAAAAAAAAAAAATCTACAATTCAGTATATACACACACTCACCTTTTTGTTTAATATATTGTCCAGGTTTACATTTAGCATGTTCCACCGCTGATTTACAGTTGCCTTTATTTAGTTCGATGCAATGGAATCCTTCCTGTGGCTCACAAATTGTGTCAGCAGAGCGTGTGCAGGCCTTCCTCACCCTTAATCCTTGGACTGTGGGCACAAAAACAAAGCACCTAATCATATCTGAAGTGTAATGCATTAGACAGCACTTCATTATTACAGTTTTACATCTCTTTATCTCAAGTTAATGCGCTTAACACTGGGCACACACCTGCAGCACACACAGTGCAGGAGAAACATGTTATGAGTCCATTGGGTTCATCTGTGTAAGTTGATGCAGGACATGGAATACAAGATGTACTGGTATCTACAGTGCAATGCCAATAAACACGGTTTCCTAAAAAAAAAAAAAAAAAAAAAAAAAAAGTAAAATGTGTCTGATCAGCTGAATTCTAAGTAATATAAATGTGTGGATATAGCCAAAAACATTTAGACAGATATGACATGGCCAAAACAGCTGCTGCTTCTTCTTTACTTTTTTACAGAATCAATAGTTTAAATGAGTTCATTTTGTAATACAGTTTTGAAAACAGTGCATCTTTGGACTTCTAGCCTTTAATGCATACTTGGACTTTCATTTTTTTAAGTTTAACTCTTTAGGATCCACAAATTCCTACTTCTGTCACGGTAAACAAAAGACAAAAAGTGGATCCAAATGCAGTTGAGATATTTATTAAAGGGGTAATCCGAAACACATAGTCCAAAAAGCAGGCAAGGGTCAAAGTCCATGAAGTGAGTCCAAAACAAACAGGAACAAAAATAACACAAGGAAAACCAGAACAGACAACCGGGAAATAAGAAAACGCGTGACATTAGACAACGAACCACAACCAAAGACAGAAACAACTCAGTATAAATAGACAGACACTAATAACATAATACAATCCAGCTGGGTGCAATGACATGGTGATAATGAGTCCGGGGAGTGCGTTATGGGTAATGTAGTGAATGCAATGGGTGGAAATGAGAGTCCGGGATGGAGTGCCCTCTAGTGGCTGATAGGGCACTCTCACTGGTGATCGTGACATTATCCCCCCTCAAAGGAGCGGCTACCAGACGCTCCACCAGTCCAAAAAAACAAAAACACAAAAACTCAGGAGGGAGGTGGACAGGAGGAGGATCAGGGGGAGGGATGACGGGCCAGATCCAGGGTCCCCAACTGATAGCCAGGGCGGTGCTGGAGGAACTGACCAGGCTGGTTCCAGCGGTTCTACAGTCCTGGCTGAATGCCAGGGCGGCGCTGGGGGAACTGACCAGGCGTGTTCCAGCAGATCTAGCTTCCTGGCTGATTGCCAGGGTGGTGCTGGAGGAACTGACCAGGCGGTTCTCAGCGGTTCGGGTAGCCTGGGCAGAAGCGGCAAGGCAGAAGGCTTGGACGGCGGCGGCGAGGCAGACGGCTTGGGTGGCGGCAGCAGGGCAGACGGCCTGGATGGCGCCAGCAGGCCAGTCCAAAGGTGCTCCGTGGCCGTATCAGGGAGAGTGGGCAGCTCGATGACGGCCTCCGTGGCCGTATCAGGGAGAGCGGGCAGCTCGATGAAGGCAGCGGGCTCGGGCTGCTCCGGGACGGCAGCGGGCTCGGGCTGCTCCGGGACGGCAGTGGGCTCGGGCTGCTCTGGCGCCGGCGGCAGGGCAAGGCGCTTCGGTGGCGCCGGCAGGGCAAGGCGATTGGAGAACCCACGAACAACCTCTAGAGTGGTCTCCAGGTCTTGTAGGATGGAGGAAGCCCTTTTCCTCCTTCTCCTCCACTTATGAGGGTGAGGCGGTGGCTTACCCAAAATGGCCTCACTGGCTGGAGCGGACTTACTGACTGGAGCGGACTCTGGAGTGGACTCACTAACTGGAGCGGGCTCTGGAGTGGACTCACTGACTAGAGTGGACTCACTGACTGGAACGGGCTCTGGAGTGGACTCACTGACTGGAGCGGGCTCACTGACTGAAACGGGCTCTGGGGTGGACTCACTGACTGGAGCGGACTCTGGAGTGGACTCACTGACTGGAGCGGACTCTGGAGTGGACTCACTGACTGGAGCGGACTCACTGACTGAAGCGGGCTCTGGAGTGGACTCACTGACTGAAGCGGGCTCTGGAGTGGACTCACTGACTGAAGCGGGCTCTGGAGTGGACTCACTGATTGAAGCGGGCTCTGGAGTGGACTCACTGACTGAAGCGGGCTCTGGAGTGGACTCACTGACTGAAGCGGGCTCTGGAGTGGACTCACTGACTGAAGCGGGCTCTGGAGTGGACTCACTGATTGAAGCGGGCTCTGGAGTGGACTCACTGACTGAAGCGGGCTCTGGAGTGGACTCACTGACTGAAGCGGGCTCTGGAGTGGACTCACTAACTGGAGCGGACTCTGGAGTGGACTCACTGACTGGAGCGGGCTCACTGGCTGGAGACTTCTTTCTCCTCCTCCTCCTCCTCCTCCCTTTACCGGGGTGAAGCTGAGGCTCAGTGCCCACCTCCTCAATGCCTTCTGAAACGGAATTATGGGCTGGAGCATGCAAACTGCCTGGCTGATTCAGTGAGGTCCATTCCCTCCGACGGCGAAGATACGCGGCGAATCTCCAGAAATCTAAACTCCGTAGCCCTTCCATCTCACATTGAGGCAGAGGATCGTCGAGGCAGCAATTACACAAATCCTTCAAAGTCGCGTCATTGTAACCCAGCCCCACCGCCATCGTCCAAAAGACCTTAGCGAAGCATCCTACCTCCCACCCCTCCTGGCGTAGAGCCCTCAACGCCCGCAGTTGATCCAAGCGCTCCCTGGTAGTGGCTGGAGGAAGGATTCGGAACCCCACACTGCTGGATCCTTGCATGGTTGGTTTGTTCTGTCACGGTAAACAAAAGACAAAAAGTGGATCCAAATGCAGTTGAGATATTTATTAAAGGGGTAATCCGAAACACATAGTCCAAAAAGCAGGCAAGGGTCAAAGTCCATGAAGTGAGTCCAAAACAAACAGGAACAAAAATAACACAAGGAAAACCAGAACAGACAACCGGGAAATAAGAAAACGCGTGACATTAGACAACGAACCACAACCAAAGACAGAAACAACTCAGTATAAATAGACAGACACTAATAACATAATACAATCCAGCTGGGTGCAATGACATGGTGATAATGAGTCCGGGGAGTGCGTTATGGGTAATGTAGTGAATGCAATGCAGGGACGTGCACAGGGGGGTTGCTCAGGTTGCCCGGGCAACTGCCCATATGCCCTTCTCGACTCACGTTGCCCTTCCGAGGAGGAAAAAAATAAATAAAAAAATTGTACAATGGATGCAGAATTTCACGTAGGCCTAGATAAAAATAATAATAATAAATAAAAAATCGCAAAGCCTCATTTACTTCCATATTCGGGCACCCCTCCGAAAGTGAAAGTCAGTAGGGGAAGGGCAAACTCTGTTTACGTGGCTGCACGCGACCGGCACCTGAGCTGAGCCTGCATGAGCGGCACTAGAAGGAGATTGTCGCGGTTGTCGGGTGAGACGACTTAACGTTGTCGGAAAGGTGAGTAAGGTTATAATCGTTAACATTCATTTCCATGCGTCTCTCACTCATGCGTCTCTCTCACATACTCAAGCGCACAGCCCCTCCCCTCCGTGCACACCGCGCGCGCCTCCATGAGAACGAGTGTTGGAAGCAAGTTTGCGAAAGGTTGGTATCTCGTGAAAACCTTTACACAATCACACATTAAAAAGTGGTATAAAAATATTTTTAATTCTGAATATAATTTTGTCAGTGTGTTAATGTCGACCCGAGAAGCGATTGCTACTTTAGAAAGTTAACTAGAAAGTTAACTTTGAGGTAAAATGCACTTGGGTTGTCGATGTCAAAACACTATTTAAACTGTGATTCAAGTAAGGAATAATTGACAACGGGCTGTTGAATTATTAGAAAAAATAATGCACACCTGAGGTGGTGATTCGGTCACGACTCGAAGCGGAGTAAATTCCGCTTATACCACGGTTATTCTCAGTCCTTCATATAGCCCGTGAGTTTTTTTTTTTTTTTGGGGGGGGGGGGGTGCCCTTTTTTTAGGTCAGAGCAACTGCCCCTCAAAATTCCTGTGCACGTCCCTGATGCAATGGGTGGAAATGAGAGTCCGGGATGGAGTGCCCTCTAGTGGCTGATAGGGCACTCTCACTGGTGATCGTGACAACTATGTTATATTGGTTAACAACATTACTTAAAGGGTTAGTTCACCCAAAAATTCTGTCATTCATCAGAGGTTGGGAGCATGAATCAAACTCCCAAATTCAAGTTAACTATTGAAATTTCGAAACATTTATGACGTAACGAAGCCTTGTTTACTGAAATCACATGACTTTCACGCTCCCAACCTCTGGTACAAAACAAAAGATTTGTGAAGATTTGAAGCTTCACATAAAGTATTCCCGTTACATTAACTATTTTAAAAGCATCTTTTTGTAGCTTTCTGGGTAACGTAAGTGTTAATAGTCTTCAGGGCCGTTTCTAGCCTTTTTGGCACCCTATAGGTGCGAATATAAAACTCTAGCATAAACAAACAGATTCTCATAATCTTCAAGCCCAGATCACAATGCCTGTCTGTCTGTGACTTCAACTGCACTATTATAGTATTACACTATTACTATTTTCCTCATCCTCTTTTTTATTTTTATGATATTGTAAGTTTGAAAAACTTTGAACTCGGTTTGGGATCTATTTGACACACAAAAAAAAAAACAGGATTATCCCGATCCCCTCAGAAAGGTGGATTATGTTGTGGTTTTTCAAACCAAATAAAATCAGAGAGGTTTTTTAAGTTAATGATCACAAAATCAATGTTTACTGACGATATATACATTTCTTCATATTTGAAGCATATATGAACGTTCCTCAGCTACAAACCAGGATGGTGACAGCTATGAGTTACTTCTAAAACGGGAAACCGATAGAGCAGAAGTACAAATTGAACTGGGTAAAGAACAAATCTTGCTTACCCAACCTCAGCAGAAAAAAGTGCAGATTGAAGATACAGAGATGGAAAGAGCTGGTATCGGTCCTGTAAATGATTTTTGACTATTGGATATTATTGGTTTGTTTTGTTATTTAACATTATAACAAAATAAGGAATGTAAAATGTTTATGTTTATTACAATTAAAACAAACAATGGCTATTTGTGGCCACGGGTATTTTGCGTACCTGTTGTTCTTTGCTAAGCCAGTAGGCTACACTGTTAGTTCCATTTAAGGTTCTGGTACACAGAATTTGGTCATCCTGAAATTTGGTATTTGGATCACAGTGAACCAATCCAATATTCCTTTAAAAAACTGGCATAAAGTAAGATGGATCAGGCAATCCTGGATAGCATAATGGATTTCCAAATCCAGATAAATTTGATCCAGTGTACATTTTTTGAAAAACTGGGCCCTGGAGACTTGTCACTCAGATAATACGCAAGTAATCATAATGCCTCGAAATGACAAAAGTACGAAATAATAATAATAATAATTTTTATTTTATTAGTGTTTATATATATAAATCACTTGGTGTGTCGTGGGCTCACACTGGAGCCCCCCCGACCGCCCAGTTTGCCTATGCCTAGAAACGGCACTGATTGTCTTGCTGGTGATGCAGGCCTCACTGAGCCATCGGGTTTTATCAAAAATATCTTAATTTTTTTTATGTTCCGAAGATGAACAAAAGTCTTACAAGTGCGGAACGACACGAGGGTGAGGAATTAATGACAGAATTTTCCATTTGGAATAGGCTGGAATACACTACTGCAGGGGTTCTCAAACCTGTCCTTATGTACCACAAGACATTTTGTATTTTAAATTAGCTAACATACTTGATTCAACTCATCAGCATGTGTCAGATAAGGGAACACATACAAAACGTGCAGTTCTGGGGGAGCTCCAGGGGGGTATTCCAGAAAACAGGTTATGCAACATACCATGGTAAGTTTACTAAGTGGACAACCTCAATATTTGGTTTCAAATCCTGAGGTATCTTTCAGGGTATGTAAGTAGCAGGTTCTGTTCCAGGGTTAGTTCACTTCAGAGATATTCTGCGCATGAGTGGCCTATTGATGAGATTCTAGTGGGTGTGACAGATTTCGCACAATATTATGTTATATTTTCTCTATAATGTATTTTTTATAATAAAATTACATATGTAATGCATCTCACCTTACAACAAATGTGGAAGCAAAATGGCTAAATAAAAAATAAACTTATACAGCTATAATGTCTTTGCAAACCTGATTTTAGTTCAATCTTCTTGGGCCAGTTGTTCAAAAGTAATCTGATCGGATTTCGGCCATTGGATTGGATCAAATCTTGAAAATGGGTTGTTCAAAAGGAAAAAGGGATTCTGAAATCAGATTAGATCACGGAATCCAATCCTGGTTTTAATCTGGATCAAACCTTCAGTTTGTGTTGTTCAAAACTTGTCAGTAGGATTTGGAACAATTTTAATCCAAAAAAACAGGATTATACTGATCCCATTAGAAGGGTGGATTTCAGGAACAAAAATGTGATAAAACTTCTAAAACTGGTCAAAACATACAACATTTTTATCATGTAACATACATACACACATATATATATATTTTTTTTTGCTCTTGATTAGTATAACCGTTAAAGTAATAAATTAGTAGACATTAGGCTTCATATTTAGCCTTTCGGTAACTAACTGTTAAGTTAAAAAAAGTGATTTTTGTGCCATAAAACAATCCCCAAACACCTGTTAACTATCCAACAAAAATATCATATTTAATTCAAAACCCATATTCTTTCTATCAACATGTCCTTTAGGGCCTCCGTAGAGCACTGGTAATCCAGATTTGGTAATCTGGAAAAGTGTGTATCTGGATCACGGTGATCCAATCCAATTTTTCTTTGAAAAACCAGCACAAAAGTAAGATGGATTACCTGATCCTGGATAGAAAAACATGGGATTTCCAAATCCAGATCATTCTGATCCAGATTAAACTTTTTGAACAACTGGCCCATTAAGTTTATAATTAACATCAAATACACAATATAATTCTTGTTCACAGAAAGAAAAAAAAAACTGATTCAAAATTAAAAGGTATTTATGATGGTAAGCTAACCTTGCTTTCTGGAATGTCCCACAGGACAGGTTTGAGAATCCCTGGTGTAGTTTATATACAGGACTTAAAATATGAGCAGATTTTTAACACACAGGGCATCATACACTTGACAACTTTGTAAATTGTTACTGAGGAAAAACTGGACATCATACACTAAATGACTGAGAATCACACACTACAAGAATTGTAGGCGTTTTAAGCACAACCAACTCACACAGAAACATGCATCTTGTTGCTAGGAGATGCATGACAAATGAAAAATAATAAAAATAACAATAAGGTTTGATATCTTCCAAACTGGTTGGAATCCAGACTGCAAATTGGGGGAAAAAATTCTGTGCAAAGTTGTGTAGTGTATTCTAGCCTTTACTCAGGGTTCCCACTCTTTCATGAACACCAGATTCAAGGACTTAAAGCACCTTTTATTTTATATCAAGCACAATAAAGACAATAAATGTGGGTTTGACCTACAGTACCTGTTACTGCAGTAATCTTGTAATCTTAAAGGGTTAGTTCACCCAAAAATGAAAATTATGTCATTAATGACTCACCCTCATGTCGTTCCAAACCCGAAAGACCTCCGTTCATCATCAAAGTAGTCCATGTGACATCAGTGGGTTAGTTAGAATTTTTTGAAGCGTCGAAAATACATTTTGGTCCAAAAATAACAAAAACTACGACTTTATTCAGCATTGTCTTCTCTTCCGGGTCCTTTGTCAATCCGCGTTCACGACTCCGCAGTGGCACTGCTTCTTCTTCTTTCCTGTTTTATGGCATCCAGCTTATTGGTGCATTACCGCCCCCTTCTGCTCCGGACAGTGACGCTGCTGACGCGAGCTGTTGCGCCCAAGCTTCGTTTACAGTCTGAGGGAGACGCACGCTGTATTCAAGCTATTCTACATTGTTTGTATTTTGGTATTGCTATATTTTTTAAAACGGTGCGCAAGTGTGCATGACCCCTGTCAGCAGCGTCTTACGTCAGCAGCGTCACTGTCCGGAGCAGAAGGGGGCGGTAATGCACCAATAAGCTGGATGCCAACCGCCGTAAAACAGGAAAGAAGAAGAAGCATCATCACTGCGGAGTCGTGAACGCGGATTGACAACAGACCCGGAAGAGAAGACAATGCTGAATAAAGTCGTAGTTTTTGTTATTTTTGGACCAAAATGTATTTTCGATGCTTCAAAAACTTCTAACTAACCCACTGATGTCACATGGACTACTTTGATGATGTTTTTATTACCTTTCTGGACATGGACAGTCTACCGTACATACATTTTCAATGGAGGGACAGAAACCTCTCGGACTAAATCTAAAATATCTTAAACTGTGTTCCCAAGATGAACGGAGGTCTTACGGGTTTGGAACGACATGAGGGTGAGTCATTAATGACATAATTTTCATTTTTGGGTGAACTAACCCTTTAAGGCAGTGGTCACCAACCTTTTTAAGCCCAAGATCCCTGACCTCGACCTTTATGAAAGACAGCCCAGATTGTATTTAGTTAGTGGCCAATTTAGATTCTGATTTATTTATTTTTACAAGCAAATTGGCTGATTCTGATTCTGGTTGCAGATATTTATTATTATTATTATTATTATTATTATAAACAAAAATACATAGCCATTTCATTAGAGGACAGCCATTAGAGGGAACCACTGCTTTTTAATCACAATCCAAACAAAGATGCTATCACATTGCATGAGCAGTTGTTTTTTATTTGAATTAATTGAGATTTAATTTCAAGATTTAAAGCAAAAACAGAACGGTCTGACTTTATCTTTGTGAAACTATATGCTACACAAAAAAGCATGAAACAGAAACAGCAGGCTGAATGAGACGCAGATTCACTCTCTGACAGCAGGTGGCGCTTATGGAGCATCAGTGATACAGCGTTTCCTTGGTTACTGCTGTAAACAAAGCTGAACTGCGCTAATAATTAGCTACTTTATTCGGAGGTAAGATGAAAATAAAATGCCATTGCCAGAAGACAGTAATTCCTTTTAGAGATGCATTCATATAACCCTTCACCCCTAATTCAATATTTATATTTTCTTCCTATATTTCGAGCATGGTGAACAGTGAGCTGCTCTGCCTGCTACAGAATTTTCTCCTCTTTACGTCCGTCTTCAGCGTCTCTGGCCTCTTGTTTACGGCCGTTTTACAGACTTACAGACCTTTATCACTGTCCCAGTAGCTCCCGAAAATAACAGAAAAATAAATACAAAAATACAGTACAAAGACTGGAGAAATGTAATGTAATGTAGGCTATTTTTGTACTCATATTTCTGTTATTTTCGCGAGCTACTGGAACAGTGATAAAGATCGACCGGTCGATCGTGATCGACGGGTTGGCGACCACTGCTTTAAGGGATATACTGACAGCTAAAATCTCATTTAAAGGGCCATTATTTAAAAATACAACGAGGAGAGAGGGCTGGTACAGTGTGAGAAAGAGAGAGTGGGTTTGAACCAGAGAGGCAGTGTAGCTTTCTTATTCCTGCTTATTCCTTCTCATTTATTTCACACTGGTTTTAGATTTATGTTTTATTAATCATGACTTGATTAAAACATTAAAATATGGAGAGAATATAAGTTAAACAGCTTCACGCTTCTCATGGGTTCATCATGCAGGGCTGCCGGCACTTGATCACGAGTCACGACCCATCCGCTCGCGGTGTTTTCCCCCCCACTTTCCCCTCATTCAATAGTGCGGTTTCATTCTGGCTTTGGCAGCGCATAAAGGCTCATTTTTGTAATAGCATCACACACTCTAACAAAGTTTATTTTAAGAACGTTCAAAGCCTATGTTTGTTTTCACAGAGTTTCCAGGCCTTGAATCCATCTGTCTGAAATTTAAGTACTTTCAAGAAGTGTGGGAACCCTGTTTATTGTATAGCACCCAAAATAAACATTTTTACTGTACCGGGAGCACACATGGGGCAGCATTCTCCATTTATCTCATATTCAGCACGGGAACATCCACAGAAACAGAGTTCAAAATGAACAGCGATGACGATGCCAACAGTTGATATGATGGTCCTTAGCAATAACATGTCCATAAACATTGCAAAGGAGGTTTATTTAGTCCTTTTCAAAGCAAAGGAAAACGTTTCACCCTGAGACTTCATGAACCTATTTCTTCACAACTTTACATTAAATAATAGATTAGATGCCAGTACTTTGGCATTCCTTTTCTGTTTATATCATAAAGGCTATCGCAGATCCTGATGGCTGGCTTTATGCCTTTAGACGATCAGCAGCTTGATGTAGTCTTTAGATAGTTTGGCAGAACACTCCAAACACTTCTTCCTCCTCACAATTGGCATGACTCCTCTTGATTAAGCAGAGCAATCAGCTGAATTCTGTGAAGAGTTGAAATAAAATGGTTACAACTAAAGTTTCAAGGTAATGCACCATTATGAGTCCTGCTTTAAAAGTGTCACTTGTTAAATTGTTAAAGGGTTCATATTCAACAAAAAGTAAACATGCTGTGTGTTTGAAAACTAAAAATGTCACTAGTCCAAAATGACCATCTGATCAGCAAAAACAGCAAATACATACTCATTCCACATGCAAAGAGGTTGATCAGCAAAGAAAGGCCCAGGTCAGAGGGGGTGAAAATGGTAATGTAAAACTAATGTGAGAAGCCTCGGCCTCAGAGAACAGAATAAAAAATAACAAACATATGTTTAATATGCATAATTATGCATATGCATAATATTTAATTAGGCAGAAATTGGATATGCATTGCAGGGTTGGGTTTTCCATATTTGACTAAAGGGGAATTAAGCGGTAAGATATTCTATTAACATTTAGCTATTGTGTCTGACTTGTTCTGAGCGTGCTTTCATTTCAAGGCTTACAACAAATGAACATGTTAAAACGGATTCAGTCATGCTTACAGTAAATCAACTTAAAGGTGCCCTAGAATCAAAAATTGAATTTACCTCGGCATAGTTGAATAACAAGAGTTCAGTACATGGAAATGACATACAGTGAGTCTCAAACTCCATTGTTTCCTCCTTCTTATATAAATCTCATTTGTTTAAAAGACCTCCGAAGAACAGGCGAATCTCAACATAACAGCTGAATCATCAGACTAGGTAAGCAAGCAAGGACAACAGTGAAAAATGGCAGATGGAGCAATAATAACTGACATGATTCATGATATCATGATATTTTTAGTGATATTTGTAAATTGTCTTTCTAAATGTTTCGTTAGCATGTTGCTAATGTACTGTTAAATGTGGTTAAAGTTACCATCGTTTCTTACTGTATTCACAGAGACAAGAGCCGTCGCTATTTTCATTTTTAAACACTTGCAGTTATAATTCATAAACACAACTTCATTAGTTATAAATCTCTCCAACAGTGTAGCATTAGCCATTCGCCATGGAGCACAGCCTCAAATTCATTCAGAATCAAATGTAAACAGCCAAATAAATACTGTACTTACATAATCTGACGCATGCATGCAGTATGCATGACGAACATCTTGTAAAGATCCATTTTGAGGGTTATATTAGCTGTGTGAACTTTGTTTATGCTGTTAAAGGCAAGCGCAAGCTCCATGGGCGGAGAGCACAAGGATTTAAAGGGGCAGCAGCCCTGAAATGGCGCATTTCTAATGATGCCCCAAAATAGGCAGTTAAAAAAAATAAAATCTATGGGGTATTTTGAGCTGAAACTTCACAGACACATTCAGGGGACACCTTAGACTTATATTACATCTTGTAAAAAAACATTCGATGGCACCTTTAAAACAGATTCAGTCATGCTTACAGTAAATCATAACTTAAAGTAGGTCTAAACCAAGAGAGCATTAAGAAGTACCAAACATATGTGTGGGAGGAACCTAATTATTCTGTCCTGACTCCTGTCAATATTTTTGGAAGCATATAGCTCAGAGTCTCAGCAAGCCAAGTTTGTTTACTATTAACCTGAAGGCACACTATGTAGTTTTCGTCGCTAGAGGTCTCCTATTCAAAACAAAGGCATAGCTTGATGATGCCAAGATTGAGCACGGATTCTTGGGAGAAGTTGTCTTCACCTCACAGCTGGTGGAAAAGAACCGGCATCAGGCAGAAATGTTAATGAGATTATTAATGTTACTGTACTATGAAGCAGCGCAGGGACCAGTGATGTGAGAGTGCAATGAGTGATTGCTAATGAGAAACTAGTTTATTATTGCCGCTTCTGCTTCTTCCGTCAAGCGTATGGAGTAAAGCAGCGCTCTTATCATATTAGAAACATTTGAGTGTGTTGAAAATGATGTTATAACGTTACTCTGTGCGTTCGCTTTGCAGCTACTATAAGACTCTTGTTGAACACTGCAGTAAACTAGATTGATATTAGTCATGGTAAAACATGGCATTCGCTGTAAATCAAGAAAATGAGATTCAAACAATAAGAAAGATTGATAACAATTCGTTTTCTGTCTATAAATGTATCCAAACAGTTGTTCCCTTATCTAATAAAGCATATATTATATTAAAGCATCTCTGGTGTAAATCGTGCGCACGATTTATTAATTCGTTCCCTCGATTTACTAAAATGTGCACACTAGCCTATTTACTATTTCGTTCCCTCGATTTATCATGCACATGATTTATAAATCGAGGGAACGAAATATTAAATCGTGCGGATGATTTAGTAAACCGAGGGAATGAATTAGTAAGTCGTGCGCACAATGTCATTTTTTACAGCAGCTTTTTTCTACAGATTAGCAATCGAATTCAATTTATTAGGATTGACAAAAAATGTTGCACGTAAACATAGCCAATGATAAGTGAAGCACAGCAACAAGGCTTGTTTGAGATGAGCAAAATGCAGAACCGATCAACGGTGATCCCAGCGGCATGCATGCCGGTTAGAAATGTGTCCGAGTGTGGACCGCCTTGCTCTGATGTCAGGCCGACATGTGTCAAAAAAGAATGAGGCAGCCGCATTGGATTCTGCAGTCAGGAGCGGAGACATATCCAGCTACAGTTTCAGAACCGCAGCCACAGAACAGGAAGTGAGGGGCAGGGCTTAAACAGTCATATTTGCGCTACCCATACATGTCATTTTCTTTTGTTAAAAATAAGTTGTTTTTACATGGATTTTGATCGGATCGATGTCTACAATATTTAACAACAATACTTTTAAATAAAGTATTTTTTTGTTCATACAGGCCTAATATGCATAAGATATCATGATGTACAATGAGGAAACTATGTTTTGTTAAGGCATGAACTAATTTGTATAAACTGTGAACAAATACTTATAACCATATAATTTTGAAAATATCTTGTTAGAGCCATAACAACATTAATAAATGTATAATATTTTTGCCTTATATTAAGAATAGTTATGTTTTTGAAAAATGTGTATTTTGGATTATTTGTATTTGTATCACGTGACTGTGACTAGTTATATACGTATTACGTATGCGTAAAAAACTTTGAGGAAGAATACTGAAGGAAGGAAGGGTTGGAACTAGACAGTCTTTTGACCGTGAAAAAGTCTTGTTTTGGAAACTGGAATAAGTGTAGACTTTCTTTTTGAATTTATTTTGTAATGTAACTAGACAAAGAAAAAGTAAACATTTACAAGAAAAGTATTTGATTCACGCGTCAAATCCTTTGTGCCACACCCTAATGGAAATGGTGAAGAACAAGGCTTGGATCGCCATTACATATATTAATAAATGTGTAACCATATAGTAAAATGTCTCATGTTGTGAACTTGTGACAAATAGTATAAAGACACGGAGGTATGGGCATTTAATGTCAAAATATAGGCTTACATGTATTTAATCATTGCAAATCCTTGTAAAATATGCATTTAAGCCAATGAGACATTTAACAACAAGGTGTATACGGTGAGTATATGATATTTCTGTCATGATGTGGTGAACAAATTTATATTTATATATTTATATTAAGTGTTTATCTGCTATAGGCTATTGAATCATTTACATTTTATCATTAAAGATTTTTGTGCATTTGTCAAAGATATTTATCGTGTTAATATTAAATAAATATTAATTAATAAAACTTATTCATTTTGTTTTCAGGGATGAAAAGACAGGTTTTTCTGCAGAAATGCCACGATATGGGCTTATAATCTTTAAGTGTTTTAAGATGATTATTTGTTTTTTGCTTGTTTTTATTTTATTATGAGCAGTTTAAATATGTTTAAACCCTATTATTTTAGAAATGTTTTTTTTTTATATATATATATATATCCTGTTTGTTTTCATACAGAGAAACACACGTTTCACTTGTTCAAACCTTTTTTTTAAATGGTTATTTTTATTTGACATTAAATAGCCTACGTTACATAATATAGGTATTATTTGAAACAATTTGAACATGAAGGAAATAATACGATCAAATATACAGTCAGTGAGGCGAGGTGCATCCCAAACGAGCCTAGGTCTGTGCACGATTTACACAGATATTTTAATCCACAAATCTTACATATTGTGCCTTTAACTGACTGGATGGGCAGGCGAACTCGTGAATCGGGCAAAGGTTTACAGCGTCCAAGTGTTATAGACGCTGCTTTTTCAAGTAATGTGTTAGTTTCACTTGCATTTTTGTTGACTGGAAAGTACCTATACTAAGTGAAACCAAAAAGATCAAAGATCAAGCAGCTATTTAGAGTTATGCAGGTTTATCTGCTGAAATCAAAATGACGCCTCGCAGTAAAATTATGTTATTTAATTTTATAAGCCTGTTTGTGTTCACGAAACGGACAGTTTACTTTTGTATTTCAGCAAAACGCTGAATGAGTAACTTTGAAAAGTGACAACAGACGATGTTTTAAGAATATGCATAACCATTTTCAAGAACTGCGTCAAACATCATTATTTCTAGGCTACTCTAAATCATATGCTAACGAAACAATGTCACACGGACATCAACACATGAACAATCAACGAATTAGACAATATTTTGTTTTAAAATATACACACGTTCACTCTACTGATATCTGATATGCTGCAAACGCAAAACGTTACTGTCTTATCACATTCAGTTATGAGTTATATGAATCAAATGTAAATTATACTTACATTCAAAACAGTGACATTTTTTTGAAGAGTTGAGTTGCTTGCATCCCTAGATATTACTCTCGGTAGTTCTCTAAGACCCGCCTTCTTTGATTTGATTAGCCATCTCACTCATTTTGACATTGTCGAGCGCTGTTATTGAGACAAAGCAACCTAAAAACGTTTAAAACTTTTTGTCCTCCAAATAAACAGAACAGCATCACGAATAGCTCGACACAGAAGAGCAGTGGGGAGAGGACACAACCCTGAGGAGCAGGGACGTGCACAGACATTTTGGGGGGCAGGGGCTCAAGTGGAAAAAAGGGCACTTCTAATAATTATTTATTTAAAAAATAATGAACCCTTAAATATATTAAGACAACTTTGACTTCCCTTACACTCACGCAATTGTTTTATACTCCACAGATTTCTACAAAATAATCAGTTCACACAGAGACCATGGTCTTCTTTAGTATTCACTAGGTTTATCACAACAGAAGTCAACACCAACTATTTTCAAGTAGCTATCTATATATATTTAGAATAAATGCCTGCACCTATAGGAGAGGGACATAGTTTCACTAATAATTTGTTTATTTTGCACAAAACAATAAATCGTTTTAATTTTTTTGGTGTTATTGGAGTACTTCTTTCACGAAGTGTACAATTTTAAGATTGTGGTCCATTTTTGCTTCCATGTCTTTTACTCTAATGAAAAGAAAACTTAAACTTAACCCTACACATTTAGATGGAGTTTGTTTTAAGAAGATTTATTAGATTTAAATGTATAAATAACCCTTAAATAGCAAAAAGGTTTCAGGTTTGTGAACATAGGCTAGCCTACCTGAGAGAAATGCACGGGATGCATCCATCTAGAGCTTTTTACTTTTTTGCTTCTCGTCGCCAGACAGCAGTTGCATTTTCGTGGGAATAGTTGTCACAAGTTTTCAGCCAGCAGCAAACTCGAGGTGAGGTGGGGCGTGGCGCGCGTGCGTGTGTGCGTGCGGGCATGAATGGCGCGTCGCGGAGTGAGGGCATCTGAACTCGACAAAGCCGACCTGATATCATATTTTTTTTATTTGTTTTATTCAGTAAATATATTTGTTTGACAGGGAAGCTGTGCACAAACAGGAATATTTATTCATTTATTAAAAAAAAAAAAGCACCCCAGAAAAAAAGGCACTTTCTCTCGAGGAAGAAAAAGGGCAGGTGCTCAAGCCCCTTTTTGTCTATGTGTGCACGTGCCTGCTGAGGAGCTCCGGTGCTGATGAGAGTTTTCCCAGCCTGTCTGTCAGGAAGCTGGTGATCCAAGAGCTGTGCTTATCCCGAGTGAGAGAAAGGGAACAGAAGATCCCTCTGGACCCGTCACATCCAGCACACTCACAAAAAACGGACGGTTGTTGTATTTTTAAATGCTATGGTGAATACCAAAATTTAAATTTAAACCGAATACACACATTTAATGTGCACAAAATAAATTGACTATTGATTTTTTTTTTTTTTTCAAATTAAAAAAGGACAGATGAAAGTCGAAAAAAATGTCAATTTACAAGTTTTCTTTTGTAAAATTGTTGTTTCTCCCACACTATCGAGATCCATGTCTCTGAAACATGATAATAATTGACTTTACCACCCCATTCTCACTCACGGGGGGTCCGATAGCCGCATGTCCAAGAGTAGCTACCGCAAACCAGTCCAGCGACAAATTCACTACTTATAAGCAGCCCATTATGAACACTTAACCCATTTGTGCCCAAATTTTTCTGAATGTTTCATGCATATAGTCCTGTTAATAGTGTCCTATGTGAACATGTTCTGCATTTATTTTTCCCAGGTTTTGTTTTTTTTCTTAAAAAACGTGTTTGAATGTGCGGCAACTATAGTTGCCGGTGGGCAAATATGTTGTATGCACTCCTCAATGTAAAATTTGAATAGGAGGAGAGCATTTATGCATCTAACTCAAAATAACTGCTTTCAAAAGATCAACAGATCAATCAAAGTTGAAGAACATTCGATGTGAACACAAAAAAGTTGCATCTAGCATATAATTTCTTGAATATGAAAACACAACAAACAACAAATCCATTAGTCTTAAAGTGGTGGAACATAGTGCCGAACAAAGTCCAGCCATTAAGTTGCTCTAACAGAGCATTGTGAATCAAAAAAGTTAAATTACATCATTCATTAGAAAAAAATTACTCCTATATGTGACCCTGGACCACAAAGCCAGTCAGAAGTCGCACGGGTATATTGGTAGCTATAGCCAACAATACATTGTATGAGTCAAAATTATTATTTTTTTTTTTTTTTCTTTTATGGCAAAAATCATTAGGATATAAAGTAAGGATCATGTTCTGTGAAGATATTTTGTAAATTTTCTACTGTAAATATATAAAAAATATTTTTGTGAGTGGATATACATTGCTAAGGACTTCATTTGGACAACTTTAAGGCAATTATCTCAATATTTCGATTTTTTTGCACCTTCAGATTCAAGATTTTCAAATAGTTGAGTCTCGGCCAAATGCCCTATCCTAACAAACCATAGATCAATTGAAAGCTTATATATATTCAGCTTTCAGATGATGTATAAATCTTAATTTCAAAGAATTGACCCTTATGAATGGTTTTGTAGTCCAGGGTCACATATAAGAAACAAAAAATAAATTAATTAAAAAATAAATTAATTAACAAATAACAATATATAATATATAACAATATAAAATATTATGAAAGCAAAAAGCACTAAACAAGACCAATAACCTTGATTTATTAACCCATTAAACACAGTATACCCCATTTCCCCATTATATATGTACTTACAAGTCATTTGCCCACCGGCAACTATAGTTGCCGCTTGGACATTTGACTAAGTATACAAAAAACTATAGATCTCTTGTAAGATTTGTTTTGTTTGGATGATTCTAGAGACCCTCTTGATTACGTAGATATATATATGTCAACAAAAAATTTCTAATGTTAACATGAAAAATTACTTTTCTTTGGGAGGGTTTGCCTTCGCTATGCTTCCTGAAAGTAGGGGTAGGAAGTTGACAGCCTCATGTCACAGGAAAGAAGTGAATACCTTTTTTTTGTTCTTGAAATCCTTTATTTAGATGTTTTCTTGCATGTCATTGAGAAATAAAACATGGAAAACATCTAGAAAAAAAACTTACAAAAGTAAAATGACAACCATACACTGTGGCAACTATAGTTGCCGGTGGGCTAAAATGGGTTAAGCCTCGTTTACACTGCACGCGTGTGCGGCTTGTTACGGCTCCGGCAAGGTTCTGTTCCGTCCTCTGCGCGGTGTCAACTCACACCAGAAGCGTTTCAGAAGCGAAGCAGCTGGATTCGCGAGACCACGAGATTTGCCTGTCGTTGTTTTCGTTGCTTTTTTCGTGTATTTAATGGCTAAATTGTTATATTTTGTCCGGTTTTATTGTGTTTATTGCTATGCCATACTTTATTTTGCTGTAGCCATACAAATGCACCGCGGCGCGGCTGGTATAAACACGAGCATTGACTAGAGTGGCCGCGTATCAGCTCCGGTAGCCGCATCGCAGCCGTAACGAGCCGCACACGCGTGCAGTGTAAACGAGGCTGATGAGTATGGCGCGGGATCAGTGCCAAAATCAAGCTTCCGAACGACCGACTGTAGCTGGGTAGTCCCTATCAATATTTTGAGATGACAACTTTGTCCCCACCAATATTTAGCAAGCTCCTTTGAACTGCTATTTGGATCTTTGAACTGCTATTTGGATCTTTACACTGCTATTTGGATCGATTCTAATGGCCAGGACGACCCCTACAAACAAGGGACGTCCCCCGGACGTTGTGAACGTCCGTTAAGGTCCGCAGTAGGTCCACTTTGTAACGTTCGCTGACGGACGTTCGGAGGACGTCCGCGTTTGGTCCGCTTTGTAACGTTCGCTGACGGACGTTCGGGGGACATTCAAGTCCTTGCCAGTTTGCGAAAGTACTGACGTCCCTCATCTGATATTTCCATAACAACACTTGCAAAAACCAGTCGTCCATGCGTTGCCTTTTACCAACAGACCTGACACTCAGACAAAGGACAAATTAAACTAAACCTTGGATTTAAAAGAGGTCGTGTTCCTTAAAAAAATCACTTTAAATTTGATAATGGATTTTACAGAAACCATGTTTGTTTTTGGGTTTTTTTTGTGCAGGTTGCTATGGTTTTAAAAATAGTAGGTCTATTTGAATTCGGGTCATTCTAAAATGTCTTAAAATGTATTTCTTTTTCTAACGTTTAAACGTACACCACATTATATTACACATTGACTTTATGAATACAAATGACAGCTTTATGATTTTTATTTTTATTTTTTTTGCATGCATTTAAAGACAGCATGTACTTCTCTGGCATTTTTAAACGTTTTTATGAAATATTATTTCTCAATTTTTTCAGAACATGCAGTCAGAGTTACAGAAAAATAATGATAATGCAAAAAATAAGGAGATTGTGTTTTTTTATTTTAGTCAGGTTAGTTAAAAGTGTGATTGAATGATGTTAATTCAAATTCACAACCATGTATTTGCTATAACAATGAAAATATTTGAAAAACGGTTAAAAACAAGTAATGATGCAATCCTTTACATCTTAATTCTTGAGTGTAGCAGAATTCAATGAATGTAAAATTATTATCATGTCACATATGACACATTTTATTTAATGTGACAGACAAAAAACAGTAACACCAGTGACACAATGAATCACCAGTGACATATACATAGGACCAAAGGTCCTTCATTTTTCAACTATAATTAAGTAGATTGGACAAAATTTTTACATTTGGTATACAATCAAAGACTTATCATTGACATTAGTGGAATCAGTCAGAGGATCATGAACATTTTAAAAATGTCTGTAAGATATGCTGTCTGTATAGTCGCTGCTTCTCAGCTGTGCTCAATTTAGCCATAAACCTTTAATTTAGCCATATCTGACCAAATGAGGATTAACAATGAGAAAGAAGAGTTATAATCATGTACTCTTAGTGCTATTTTATGCAAAAGAACTTAATGAATAGCTTTGAATAAAGTTTATCTATATGGGTAACACCAGTGACATTTTTCATGAAAAATGTATTTTACAAAATGGCTGCTGCAAGGTATCAATCCACATGTTGTCAATCATGATATATTCACTAAATTAAGTAGTTTAATCCATTTGTATTCTAGTTTTTAAAAAATCTCTAACAATAATGTAGGTCATACCAGCGACTTCACCTAAAAGCTTCATATTAAATTATGATTTTCTAATTAAAATTTTTACAATTAAAAAATGAATATTGCCACGTTGATGGCTCAAGAAGGTTTAATTGTTCAAATAACATATTGTTTCATATTAAAAAAAAAAAAAATTATATATATATATATATATATATATGTAACCCGTGCGGCTCGCTTATGCCCAGCGTGATGTGCGGCCAGCGACACCGGGTATTAAAACTTGGTCTGCGTTGTGTTACGTTGTGGATGCAGAGACAGACACGGGACAGCAGGCAGCCGATTCACTGGATCTTTTTACTGAATAATAGAGACAAAATAAGCAGCCTCAGAATGAGTGGCCCTTATAACACTCTCTTCCACTGAATCACAGTTCAAAAGGGAAGAGGAGGAGACAGGACAGGAAATTAGGTCATACTGTGACCACGCAACACTTAAAGGAGAAGCGCACCTTTAAATCAGGTATCATAAAATGTATAAAAGAACAATTTTGTGTGAATTATAACAATATTTAGTAGTATACTTTGTATACCTGTTACACTCACCCCCCAGAATTTACACAAAATTCCACAGAGTATAACAAAAACAAGAGCACAGGTCGTGAGAATGACTTGGTCTACACTCCAGAAAAAAAACAGTGAAGACTCTCAACATGAAAAGTTACCCAACTAAGGGATACAAACATGAAAGAAGTTGGCCAAACCACTACACATGTTGTAGGCATACCAAAGTGCCTTTTACACTTTGAGAAACTCAGACCTTTTGCTTAAACAGTATACACATGAGAAAATACAATACATTATACTCAGTAGTATCAGAGAGCAATGCTATACACAGATTTAAACATGAATAACAGGAGATATGGACTCCACACCAAGTAAGGTCTCAAGTTGAACCATTGATTCAATCAGCCTACGAACAGGCTTAATTACTCTACCAAGCCTGGTAATGTAACGATTGTCAGGGTTATTGTCAACCACAGGATCGTACAAATCTGTAGAAACAGGGACAGTAGGTGAAAAAGCACTAGCTACAGTGTCAGGGTCAACAACAGATAAATCAGCTTGTGCTTCAGAAACATCTTGAAAAGAATGAGATGAGACCCAAGAAGCTGTACAATCATCACACACAGCCATGTGAGAAATGACAGATAGAGACTCTGCATGTGACAAAGCATTAGTGACAGGTATTGTTGACTCAGTTACATCACATACAGATTGAGAAGGTGAGGAACAAGGACCATCACCAGTACATTCACCAACAGAAAACTCAAACTCTGTTGCGGGCAAAGGAAGAAAGTTAACTGGCAACAAGAGATTCCGATATACCACTTTCTCATGACCAGATCGGTCACGGATCTTATAAATGTGCAGGGAAGGTTTGGAGGCGACAACGGAGTACATGGTGGGTTCCCATTTATCTGCAAGCTTCCGTTTACCTTGACAGCCTTTGTTTGCGATGAGAACTTGATCACCAATTGACAGAGGCAATCCCTTGACTCTCTTGTTGTATTGAACAGACTGGTGTTTCTGTTCTGCAGTAGAATTCTTTTGAGCCAGAACCATAGCAGACTGTAGATCACTGACGAGAGATTGAACATAGTCATTGTAATCACAGATTGACTCATCACGAAGCACACTTGAAAACATGAGGTCAACAGGTAATCTCGGCACCCTTCCAAACATCAGGTAAAAAGGGGCAAATCCAGTTGTTTCATGGGCAGTGCAGTTATACACGAATGTCATCGTTTGCACTAACTGTGGCCACTTTTGTTTAGATCTGGGTGGAAGCGATCTCAACATGTTACCTAATGTTCTGTTAAACCTCTCAGTTCCACCATTTCCCATGGGGTGGTATGGGGAAGTTCGTGACTTGTCGACGCCAGCAAGATCAAGGAGCTCTGCTATCAGCTCGCTTTCAAAATTTGCTCCCTGGTCTGAATGGATACGCTGAGGGAAGCCATAAACACAGAAAAAGCCATCCCAGAGTTTCTTCGCCACACTCTTAGCCGATTGGTTCTGGCATGGAAAAGCGTGAGCTAGCTTGGTGAAATGATCCGTGATTACCAAGACATCCACAGATTTATTGTGCCTATCCTCGGCGGACCAGAAATCAATACAAACAAGCTCCAATGGGGCAATAGTCTTGATGCTCTCCAAGGGTGCTCTTGCAGCTGGCTCTGGAGTTTTACACAACGGGTACAAGTCTTGACGTAATCACGTACATCACTTTCCATCCCAGGCCAATAAAACCTCTGGCGGGCTAAAGACAGTGTACGTGGCTGGCCCTGGTGGCCGGCCAAATCATGAACACCAGAGAGAGCTTGCTGTTTCAGGGATTCAGGAAGGACGAACTGAATTCTCTTATGCTTTGTGAGTGGATCTTTGATGGCTCTGTACAGAATGCCATTGAGCAATAAGAGTTTGTCCCACTGCTTTAAAATCCTCAATACACGCAAATCCTCATTCACACGCTCGCGCCTTGAAGGTCTGCGCTTCCTGGTGACATAGAAGGACACCCGTGAAATAACTGCATCATTGTGCTGCTAACACTGCAATTCGGACAATGAAAAAGCATGGGAGACATCTTGACAGGCAAGAATGAAAGAGCTCATGTGATCAGCTAGGGACGTTGCTCTGGATACTGCTCCTAAATCCCAATCACCACAAGACGACAAGATGGAAGACACATCCTCAGCAGTCATAGAAACATCCATTTCAGAATTTTGATCGCGTTCAGTGTCAAGTGTTTGCGGCTGGCACGTGAGATGGAATGCTCTCTGTACAGAATCATCTTCCATACTGTGTACATGCTTCAGCAGCTCGGAGTAAGGCTCGGTCAGAATTCGCTGACTCACCGGCTTGACAAACGGGTCGCGACTGAGCGCATCCGCCACAACATTCAACCTTCCAGGGATGTACTTGATCTTAAAGCTGTATGGGGCAAGTTTTGAAACCCAGCGCTGCTCACATGCATCCAGTTTAGGCTTTGTCATGATGTACGTGAGCGGATTATCGGTCCATACAGTGAACTCATGGCCTTTAAGCCAATGGCTGAACTTGTCACATACGGACCATTTCAAGGCCAAGAACTCCAGCCTGTGTGCAGGGTAATTGGCTTGGCTGTGGTTCAAAGACTTGCTGGCGAACGCTATAGGACGTGCTTTATCCTCGCCAACAGTAACTTGAGAGAGCACTGCGCCAAGGCCGTTCAACGATGCATCAGTCAGGGTGGGCCAACACCACGCTCTCGACAAGGGCTCTCTTTAACTCCTCGAATGCGACATCACAGTCAGGAGTCCAGTCATGAGGAGTCAACTCCCGGAAAGTGCCATTACTATTACGATGACTTCTGCCTTTCGCCAAACACTTTTGACCAGCAGTCAACTTGAACAATGGCTTTGCGATTTGTGAGCAGCCAGGGATGAAGCTCTGGTAGTAAAGAACCATGCCCAGAAACGATCTTATTCTTTTTGGTGAAGGTGTGCTGCCATCCTCTTTCATTAGGTCTTTCTTCTGAAAGGCAGCAATGACTGCAACCTTATCTTCATCCACTGAAACTCCTGAACCACTTATCACATGGCCCAAAAACAACGCCTGAGGAAATGACACTTTTTTGGAGCCAACTTCAAATTACTAGCTCTCAACCGTGCAAACACCACTTCTAAGCGTTTCAATGCTTCTTCTTCAGAACAGGCGAAAACCAGCAAATCATCGAGATAGCAAAGGAGGCTGGAAAAGTTAAGATCTCCAAATATGCTGAGCATCATGCGCATAAAGGATGCTGGACTGTTACACAGGCCCTGGGGAGACGGTTATATTCATATAAGCCCATGGGCGTTGTGAATGCTGTGTAATGCCGATCAGATACATGGAGTGGGACGTTATAAAATCCAGATGTTAAGTCCACAGAGCTGAATAGAAGATTGCCACCAAGAGCGGCCAGGCAATCCGCCTGATGGGGCAAAGGATGAGCATCTTTTATAGTCTTTGCATTAAGCCAGCGAAAATCAGTGCAGACTCTTAATGATCCATCCTTCTTCCAAACCATTACCAAGGGAGATGCGTACTTACTAACTGATTTGCTGATAATGCCTTTTTCTTCCATTTCTGAAAGAACTTCTCGCAACTTATGGTAGTGGGCAGGAGGGATTCGGCGGTAGGGCAGACGGAAAGGATGTTCATCACATAAATGTATCCTGTGTACGAAGTCTTTCGCCTCTCCACAATCAAGTCGGTCAATGGAGAAAACATCATGATAAGACACAATAACACTTGCCAACTTCTCCTTCCATAAGTCGGAGACTTCACACGCATTGATATTAATGTCATCCAAGCCGTACTCGTGCAATAACCTAACAGGATCGACAGATGACACGGGCTTGGGGAAAGCTGCATCAGGAGCATCATGAGATCTGCACAGGCTTTGCGTGACAGTAACATCCTCCACTGCCAAACAAGGAGACACATCAGCCAGCTTAGCATTGCGACGAAGAGTTATTGAAGACTGTGTGGGGTTCAAAATCTTCATCGGCACCCATCGATCACCCCACATAGGGCTTACTACGCGTCCCACAAGAACATGACGGGGTGCTGAACGTGAAGTAGTGGGTTCAACGATGACTGTGCTTCCCGGGGAGACATTAACATTAGCAGGAAGTTTTCCCCAGACCAGGTGTTCACATCTGGGAAGTAAGGTAACTGCTTGACAGAGCTTCACAGTGCCGAGCTTAACAGGCTGGCGAGGACCAGACCAACGAGAAATACAGCTCAAAAGCTCAAGGAACTCTTCAGACTCAGGATTGCTGTTTTCACATGAAATTACTTCCCAGTACTTCTTTTCGGCTTTCATCTTCTTAAGCACACATTTGATAACGTTACTGCCGATGATGAACTCATCTTTCTGTCCAGGCACTACTAAAGTAGGTACGATGAACTTGAATCCATAGACTTCGATTTCCAGGTCATATGTGCACTTAGGCTGAATAGTAAGACCACCACAGCCCACTAGGACCACGTTACCAGGAACTACTGAAGGTTGCGAAAGAACTCCTTCGGCACGCAACTTGGATTCACTCTCCGTACTCAGGGTGCAAGCCATACTGCCAGAATCTAGCAAGCCATTCCGTACAGACTGGCCACTGACAGTCACAGGAGCATAAAACAGTTCACTAGCTCCATCGATTCTCTGAGATCCCACATACAGCACCGTTTTATCAGGTGGCTGCAATTTGCAACTATTTACAAAAATCTCATGTGGGTCTGACTCATCTTTTAGGGGAAGTACATCAGTGCCCATGCTACCCCCTTCCACACATGGGCTATTTAGTTTAACTGAGTGGCAGAAGAATGCGGCTCAAAGCTTGTCGTCTTTGGACAATCACTCTTAAAGTGTCCAGGCTTGAAGCAGTTACGGCAAAGCCTCTGCCGCATGCAATGAGTATGTGTAGTGTGCTCTTTAGATCGACATACTTTACATGTTGGGCTCACACTAGGCTTGGGGTCTGATGTTGTGACGTGACATCCAGGATTGGACGAGGACAGTGAGGCAGTGCAGAGAGACAGAACTTTATCCATCATGCCGACTAACTGTTGCATACTATCGTTAGGCATAAAAGGGACAGCGTTAGGGTTGAGCTTACCATTCGAACATGGTGACTGACCTGAGGAGGGTTCAGGCTGTTTGGGCGAACTCAATACAGGATCGTCACGGACAGTCACAGTGTCCTGATGGCAGGCGAACACAGGTGAGTAACGTTGGGTTCTAGTAGAAGTTCTTTTCAGGTTCCTGCGGTGACAATCCAGTCGTTCTTGAACCTCAGCTGCACTCCACTGTTTGGCAGGCTTGAACTGAAAAGACAAAGCAAGGCCAGGATCTGGACAGTGAGAAACAAACATCATAACAGCTTCAGCTGCAGGATCCTCAACACACTTGTTGCGTCTACGTAAACACTCATCAGCCACATCGATCGCCTTATTCAGCTGTATCCAGTAGTCCATTGGACTCTCGTCCACCTTAGGGAGAGTGTCGTAGAAGTCAGCCATAGGCATGTTCGAGTAAGTTAACTCGCTGAAATTACGCTTCAGTATATCAAACACTGTGGCGGGGAGTACTGCAGTAGTCTGCCCTGGGAAGCTACGCAAGGACACTTTGACCACGTCCCTTGCTTTTCCGGCCAATCTGCTCAAAATGAGATTAGAAGCAGTTTCATCAGTGCATTTCTTACTGTTCAAATAACTGTACATCATGTCCTCCCATTCGTGCACAGTAAATGAATCACTTCGATCACCTCTAAAGAATGGTGGAGGTGTCACATCATGTTGGACAATCACTTTCAATTTTGACGTATCAGCACAGTCATCTGAATGCTGCACATTTGACTTAGACTGCATTTGGCTGGGTTGTTGTGTTAAATTGAGACTGGCTGAAATGCTTTTGCCAATTTTCTGAGCTAAATCAGAAATAAAACCACCTAAGGACTCTGGAGTAAAAACATGATCAGCGTTTGAGCTTGCAAAAGGTGTGGAGCATGCAGTAGGGCCCACTGAGGCACCAATAGCTGAATCAGATGCATGTACATGGTCAATTTCTGCATTAAAGAATGCCCTTCCCCTCCCAAAACAGTGAGGTGGAGTTTCAGACATTTTGTCAGGACGACTAAACACAGCCCCACTACCCCTGCCTACTGGAAACATGGCGTTAGGTTGTTGCACAGAGCTAAAGTTATCTTGACTAACAGTGTCCTCAAACATCACTCAACTTGAATAGTAAACACCAAGAAATATGCAGAAAATGGAATTAAAAGCATTAAAGACACAACATAGTATGCTGAAAAAAAATATGTACACTTTGCAGAAACACATGTAATAACGCTCTTTCAAAGCAGTTCAGTGTGACGTCTCATGGAGAGAAAAAAAAAAACTTACGTATGTGACAATCACAAAAACCTGCGTGCAGCAGCGCAAAGAACAGTTCAGCATACAGTTGCACGGAGAGCGAGAAAAAAAAAAGTTCCACGTGACGATCAAACTCCTTTATAATGAGTGTTCAGTTTCACGGAACAGTTCAACACACATCAAAGTGTATATGCAGCGAATAGTAGTCGATAGAAACAAAACAGTTCTCAACCATACCTCACAAAAAGCAATCGTTCGATTAAAGCCGTCCTACTTGACGTGAGCAGCAGATACAGTGAACTGGTCGAGCACAGGTGATGAGATGAGACGAGCTGCGGCCTCCGCGGTCAGCGAAACACTCCTCCAGCGATTCGGAACAGCACACCCGTCGTCTGTTGAAGCAGCGACTCCGGCGATCGGTGAACAGCCGATCATGCGAAACCCAAAGGTTCACGGCACCACGTGTAACCCGTGCGGCTCGCTTATGCCCAGCGTGATGTGCGGCCAGCGACACCGGGTATTAAAACTTGGTCTGCCTGCTGTCCCGTGTCTGTCTCTGCATCCACAACGTAACACAACGCAGACCAAGTTTTTAATACCCGGTGTCGCTGGCCGCACATCACGCTGGGCATAAGCGAGCCGCACGGGTTACATATATATAAAAATTTAATCCTGAAGTGTGTAATATTTGTCTAGGGACAGAAAAGTGGAAGTTTCTGTACAATGACCATTCATTGTAAAATGAAGTAAATATTAAAAATGAACAACTTTCATGTTAGCCTAATGGAAAAAATAATGGAGTACTTCAACCTACAAACTAATAAAAGATGTCATCAGATCATGTGTGCCTTCAGCAGATATCATTTTAAACATCAAAATCATGATAGGCCTACCCCTCAATAGTAGGCTTTATATAAGATAGGGTGAATGCAGACTGAATGGGACATTTTATCCAAGTCATCTCAATAGTAAAAAGTGTCCCAAATCACCCTGAACTAACCCTATACAATTTATTATGTATTCCCATGCTTAAAGAACATTTAATCCCGTGGAGCTCTAAAATAATGTTATTGACTTCAACTGATGAATGCAGCAAAGAAAAGATGAAGAATGGAAAAGCACTTTGCTGGCAAAGAAAATTACACAGGTAAGACAATTCCTATACCAATAAATACCTGTCAAACATTGTTTTATTAAAGAAAAATTATTTTAGGAAAAAAAATACTTTAATTTTTACACTTAAGACAGGTATAGCATGTGGCAAAAAGTGTAATATAGCCACACTGGGAGATACAAGCGAGTGACGATTGAGTGACGTCATTCTTTAGGGTACGCGCATGTATCCATGGCAACGCTCAGCTGCGTCGAGAGTTAACGGTGATTTTCTCAGACGAGTTTTCTCTTTCTTCGGCCGAAAAGGTATTTTAAATTTTAGTTTAGTAGACATTAGTTACCTGAACCACTGTTTATCTTGTAAATTTTAAATTATATGACAAGATTACATTTACAAATGTTTGCTGAAGTTGTTGTCCGTCACGGCTGACCGTTACGGCCTATCTTCAAATGTGCGCTAATCTTGGTCTAACTAAACCTAAATTGACAGTAACAAATGTTTTTAATCGACAAACGATACCTGATACATGATTGAATGTGTTCATTTTGTCGTTTTAGGTTAGAAGCCAACGGAAAAAACTGCCATCAGACTACCACAGCTGACAACGAGAGACGCGCGTGCACACACAACTGCATGTTTGCCTAACACACACACACACACACACACGGAAAGAGCACAACAATTATAAAACTGTTAATTTATAAATAAATACACGTATTTTGCTCCTTACAACGTGTTTGTTTTCTTTTGTTAACCTAGAAGTAAAATAAAAAACAACAAGAGGACTTAATCGAAAGTCCCCTAAACGTCCCGAATGGCCGCTGAACGTCCTGTGAACGTCCCCGTGAACGTCCGGAGGACGTCTTTGCGGACGTCCCCGGGACAGCTAGAGGACCCTACACATGGACGTTCGGGGGACATTCGCAGAGGCCATTCAGGGGACGTTCTGGGGACCTTTTTTTGTTAGCTGGGGAGGCGCCTATCTTTAGCGAAGCGGCGTGGCGAGCCGCTTCTGGGACGCTTCTCAAACGCACCGCGCCGCGGCTGGTGTAAACACGAGCATTGACTAGAGTGGCCGCGTATCAGCTCCGGTAGCCACGTCGCAGCCGTAACGCGCTGCACACGCGTGCAGTGTAAACCCGGCCTTAACATAAAACATTTTCCTTCCACTTTGTTTACGCTGTCGTTGTCTTAGCCTTAGATGCTGTTGATGACAAGAAAATGTGTGAGAAAATAGTTTCTAGATGGTTGTCTTTTTAGTAGGATTAAGCCACGTAAAGCGTTAATGTCCAGCGACTCGGCCGTATTGCTTTTAATGAGAACTGAGAAATATTTCATGTCAAACCTCCACTGAGGCAAAGGGCATGGGAATTTTCTTAATTAAAATCATATTCGGGTATAATTTTGTCATCATAACTGTCACGAATCCTGTTAAGTTCCGGACTACATTTCCCATCATCCTCTCTGCCAGTCATCATCAGTCACATGCACACACTCTACACCAATCACCTGTTGCCACATACAGCCTAGCACACTACACTGATCACCACACCCAGCTGCAGCTCATTACCTGGACTATAAAGGACTTCTCATTCACACCATCTGATCGCGAAGTCTTGATTACCCTGTGTGTCATTTCCGAGCGTTTATATCCTGTCTGCCTATCTGTTGTTGATCCTGCCTGTTACCCATTTACGATTCCGTTGCTGCCTGTCCTGACCCTTGCCTTGAATACTGTTCTGTGAGTGATATCTGCCTAGCCCTGACCATTGCCTGTTTCCTGACCTACGATTCTGCCTAGTCCCTTGCTGTTCCTGTTTGCCTCCTGCTTTGACCCTGCCTGTACGACTACTCTTACTTCTAATAAACGCTGCATTTGGATCTTACTCTGAGTCCCGCCTTCGTTACAGAAGACTTCGCCAATACCAAGATCCAGCAGCTACCGTGAGTGTTCCTGTCTCAACAAATATGAACCCATCTGCCAAGTTAATAGGTCTCCGTCAAGGGGACAGACCCATTGAGAACTATGTCATGGACTTTATTGAACTGGCACCGTTTACCTGTTTTAATGAGGAGTGCCTAAATCCCTAAATGACCCTAAATGACTACTGACCCTAAATGACTATCTGACTGCTAAATGACTAAATGACTAAATCTGACCCGCTCAGTGCTGTCATGCCGCTACACGATCCAAACGGGACATTGGAACAGTATATTGAACAGGCTTTACTACTGAGCGGATCTCCCTTTACTGTGGGTGTCGCAGAAGAACGCGACACCATGCTTAATCATGTAATGGTCGCCGCATCAAAGAACACTCACAAAATGGCGGCCACCATCACAACAACACCAGTCTATGTCCCAGCTGATCTCCATGAGCAACGTCACGCCTGCGCTGATCGCCCAGAGCAACGTCACGCCTTCGCTGATCGCCCAGAGCAACGTCACGCCTTCGCTGATCGCCCAGAGCAACGTCACGCCTTCGCTGATCGCCCAGAGCAAAGTCACGTCGCCGCTGATCGCCCAGAGTCACGTCTCCGCGTCATCACGTCACATCTCTAGATCAGTCCGGGAGCGGAGAGGGTTGCGTTCCAGTGTGACTGATCCACCGCTGATTTCAGCACGAGCGGCTGGCATTCCTAAGCCTCCGCCGGCCGCTTCACTCTCAAGCCCAGCGGCCGCTTCGCACTCAAACTCGTCGGACGCTGCACACGCAGGTTCGTCTGTTGCAACGCTCTCAAGTTCGTCTGTTGCAACGCTCTCAAGTTCGTCTGTTGCAACGCTCTCAAATTCGTCTGTTGCAACGCACTCAAGTTCGCCGGTTGCAACGCACTCAAGCGCCCTGGACGCGATGGACAAAATGGCTGCTTTGCCAGTGCCCACGGGCAAGATGGCCGCCCCTGCAGTGCTGAAAGATGTAGGGGACATTCCAGCCATTGAGTCCGCTCCAGAACCCGCTTCAGCCAGTGAGTCTGCTCCAGAACCCACTCCAACCGGTGAACCATCGCCTCACCCTCGGAAGAGGAGGAGGAGGAGGAAGAAGGCTTCTTCCATTCCTCAAGGCTCAGAAGCCTTTCAAGAGGCCGCTGGGGGTCCGGAGACTACTCCAGAGGTCTCTCCAACTCCGCCCAGGCGTCTCACTCTGCCGGCGCCACCTGAGCTCCTCGCCCTGCCGGCGCCACCTGAGCTCTTTGCCCTGCCGGCGCCTCCTGAGCGCCTCCTGAGCGCCTCGCCCTGCCTGCGCCACCTGAATTCCTCGCCCTGCCAACACCACCCAGGCGCCTTGCCCTGCCAGCGCTGCCCAAACGCCTTGCTCTGCCGGCGCCATTCAAGCTCCTTGCCCATCAACCCGCTACGTACTCCGTTAATTTCCCCAAGAACTTTTTTGGGGGGGGGCAGTATACCTAGGGGTGGGGAGCTTGTGGTTGGGGAATTGGTGGGTGGGGACCCTGCCCAGCCACTGCTGTCATGGCCATTTATGGACTGTAGCCCACTAGGGCCATTTATGGACTGTAGCCCACTAGGGCCATTTATGGACTCATTGCTGCGGCTGCCCAAGCCACCTGACCTGCCGTGGCTGCCCAGGCCACCTGACCTGCCGTGGCTGCCCAAGCCACCTGACCTACCGTGGCTGCCCAAACCCCCTGACTCGCCGTGGCCGCCTGTGGCACCTGACCCGCCGTGGCCGCCTGTGGCACCTGACCCGCCGTGGCCACCTGTGGCACCTGACCCACCGAGGCCGCCCGAGGCTCCTGACCCGCTGTGGTGCCTAGAGTTCCTGGACCTGCCCTGGAGACCTCCATACCTGTCTGCACATCCAGTATCTCCTGCCTGTAGGTCTCCAGGGCACCCACCCCCCCTCCCCAGTTGTGCCATCTACGGCGCGAGGACGCGCCTTCCGGGAGGGGGACATTCTGTCACGAATCCTGTTAAGTTCCGGACTACATTTCCCATCATCCTCTCTGCCAGTCATCACTAGTCACTAGGGGTGTGACGAGACCAGTATCTCACGAGACGAGACGAGACTCGAGATTGAGTTCACGAGACGAGACAAGATGGCGAAATACATGACTAGAAAAAATATTCTGCAGGTGTATTTGAAATGTTTTAACTAATCATTTTGTAATGAATGTCATTTCAGTTCTACTTTCTGAGACTGAATTATCATATGCAGTAAAAGACAACAATACTCAAGTACTGTAAAAAGTTTTGCCACTAACTCAACTGACTGACTTCCCTCCTGTATGATTTCAGTCTCTTCAGATCTTACTGTACATGATTTATGAGCTTCTACAGCTTTTGACCTCCTAACTGAACTCCTTTCCACAATCTGATCACAGACATAAAAACAGTATAAATAAAAATGGTAACACTTTACAATAAGTTCTCATTTATTAACATTAATGTATTAACCAACATCAACTAACAACAAGCAATATATTTGCTACAGTATTTATTAATCTTTGTTAGTTGATAAAAATAGTCATTCATTGTTAGTTCATGATAGTTCACAGTGCATTAACTAATGTTAACAAATGAAACCTTATTGTTTGTACTAGTAAATAATAAGAAGAGAAAACTGTTATTCATTTTTATGGTAACTTTACAATAAGTGCAACCATAATCGCTCTCTCTCAATATTCAAAGATCAAATAAGACCAAATTTTTCTTTGATACAGAGCTGAGAGATGGTTACAACTACACTGCACAGCCTAAAATAGCTTTCATATTGAGAGATATCTGTATTCATCAGTGAGCCGCTTTCAAAATGAGGGGTATTGAAATCACGTTTGAATGCGCGCGCGCGTTTACTTTCACTTTTAAACGGTGTAATATGGAGCGGCGGCGACCGTTATCCAACTGAATTAAATGAATTAAATTAAAAAATTTTATTTAAATACAAAGCAAAACGACAGTGGAGGCATAATGTAAACGTAGCGGTGGCATATTCTTTCCTAATCATCCTAACACTCTGTCATGGCAACATCACGAGACTACTTTTCGCCTCGACGAGAAATCTCGTCACAGTTTAGTCTCGCGAGATCTCGTGCCACGAGATCTCGTCACACCCCTACTAGTCACATGCACACACTCTACACCAATCACCTGTTGCCACATACAGCCTAGCACACTACACTGATCACCACACCCAGCTGCAGCTCATTACCTGGACTATAAAGGACTCTCATTCACACCATCTGATCGCAAAGTCTTGATTACCCCGTGTGTCATTTCCGAGCGTTTATATCCTGTCTGCCTATCTGTTGTTGATCCTGCCTGTTACCCATTTACGATTCCATTTACATTGCTGCCTGTCCTGACCCTTGCCTTGAATACTGTTCTGTGAGTGATATCTGCCTAGCCTGACCATTGCCTGTTTCCTGACTACGATTCTGCCTGTCCCTTGCTGTTCCTGTTTGCTCCTGATTGACCCTGCCTCTACTCTTACTTCTAATAAACGCTGCATTTGGATCTTACTCTGAGTCCCGCCTTCGTTACAATAACAAATGTTGGTATATTTTCAATTTGAACAGCATAGCTATAAAGTGACTCCTAATCCCAAACAATTTCTCAATATAAAACAACACAATCACCTAACAGAGCCAGACGAAAAAGTCACAGTAATTTAGATGTCGTTTTGGCCTTTATTCATATAAAACAGAGTAAAAAGCAAAATGACGGGATTGAGACCACAAGCGGTAACACGATAATGTTAGAGCGCTAAACACGTGGCTATAATGTTTAGAAATTTAATGTTTAGGTTAAAATATAAATGTACAAATAATAATAATAGTAAATTTAACGAATTAAAATTAATCAATGTCATTTAGGCAGTGTAATGACTCATCACTCGACATGGGATCCATTTAGCAAGCTTTAATAAAGTACTCGTGGTCGTACAGGCAGGGGTCAGAACCAGCAAACACAGCAATGGAGAACAGGCAGAATCGTAGTCAGGAACATGGGCGTAGGTTTGGTCTCAGCTTTGGTGGGGACACCCCCCCGGAATTCTTTTGTTGTAAGATACCAGTGATTTAATGGTGATTTCCTTTTTTTATTTCAGACTGTTGGCAATACAGAATATCACAATACAGAAGTGAATCTACTTCATCTCATTATATTGTATCCTGAGTCAGGATTCCTGACCCTGATATACCATCCTGTATACTGTCCCTAAAGAGCTAGTATAACTGTATAATCTCAAAAATGCACTCTCAAAAAATAAAAATAAAAACCTGAGACTGTGTAATGCTGCACAACCAAACGTTTTATTAACAGAAATTATTATGTACATTAGTATTTACACTAACAAGAAAATACTCTGCCACAAGGAAACAAATCTAAATAAATAAATATAATAACCTTTTTCTATTACAAACACTATTTACCCTCCAGTACACTCACCTTAATACCTGGGAATGTGAAATGGTTTATTAACAAACAAACATAATTTTATACAAAATGGTTAATTAATTTTGTAGTCTATCCTATGGCTAGCAAGTTTAACCCTCCAACCAAATAGTGTTATTGGATATTATCAATTAAATAATGATTCATTATATTTGAATAACCAACAGTGTTAACTTTTGCCTTTTTAACATTGCCAACACGTTTTTCCAGCACATGTGTCTAGCAATGTCAGTTCTTCATTAAACTGTGGGTGGTTTCCCTTTTATTTCTCTGCATGTAGGGTAGGCTACACTCACAAATACATTACATAAACAGAATGTAGGAAACGAAAAATGTCTCAGATCCACTGTTTTTGTTGACTGCAAGATTCTAAGTTAAGGTACAGGCTAATTGACATTCAGTTACTTGCTAACGTAGCATTCTATCATCCTGGGTAACACATACTATCACCAGTTAATACTATTTTCCACAGTAGAATCTGCATTTGAAAGCCTGGTCAGTCACTACTGCTAGTTTATTTGTGTGTTTAGCTAGTTATTTTGCCTACTTACACTCTGACTCTGCTTTAGTTTATGAAAAAGCTTCTTATGTCCCCTTTCTTCTTCTTAGGTGCAAAAAAACGGAATATTAAAATGTTTTTACTCTGGCCTTTGTATGTGGCAGAGAGACAGCCCTGGTAAGATCCTACAGACCTAAAAAAAATTAGTTGACAAAAACTAAAAAGCCTGTTTAAAATTATCACTTCAGATTACAAATATTTCACTAAAAAAATTATAAACCTGACACAGTGGTCACTTGTGGGGACATTTCAGGTATTGAGTATATCTGGGGTCCGGCAAACACACAACCAGTTTTTGGTCATTCTGTGGACCGCACTCGCACACTAAACGCCAGTCTTTGGTCACTGTGGGGACCGCACTCGCACACTAAACGCCAGTCTTTGGTCACTGTGGGGAGCGAACTTGAACTCACACACTAAACGCCAGTCTTTGGTCACTGTGGGGACCGAACTCGCACAACTAAACGCCAGTCTTTGGTCACTGTGGGGACCGAACTCACACACTAAACCCCAGTCTTTTGTCACTGTGGGGATCAAATCTAAACACACTGATCGCCAGTCTTTGGTTCACTGTGGGGACCGCACTCACACACTAAACTAAACCCAGTCTTTGGTCACTGTGGGGACCGAACTCGAACTCACACACTAAACGGCCAGTCTTTGGTCACTGTGGGGACCGCACTCACTGTGGGGACACTAAACTAAACGCCAGTCTTTGGTCACTGTGGGGACCGAACTCACACACTAAACGCCAGTCTTTGGTCACTGTGGGGACCGAACTCGAACTCACACACTAAACGCCAGTCTTTGGTCACTGTGGGGACCGAACTCGCACACTAAACCCCAGTCTTTGGTCACTGTGGGGACCGAACTCACACACTAAACGCCAGTCTTTGGTCACTGTGGGGACCGAACTCACACACTAAATGCCAGTCTTTGGTCACTGTGGGGACCGAACTCACACACTAAATGCCAGTCTTTGGTCAATGTGGGGACCGCACTCGCACACTAAACGCCAGTCTTTGGTCACTGTGGGGACCGCACTCACACACTAAACCCCAGTCTTTGGTCAGTCTTTGGTCTGTGGGGACCGAACTCACACACTAAAACTCACACACTAACACTAAACGCCAGTCTTTGGTCACTGTGGGGACCGAACTCACACACTAAACCCCAGTCTTTGGTCACTGTGGGGACCGAACTCACACACTAAACACGCCAGTCTTTGGTCACTGTGGGGACCGAACTCACACACTAAACACCAGTCTTTGGTCACTGTGGGGACCGAACTCACACACTAAATGCCAGTCTTTGGTCAATGTGGGGACCGCACTCGCACACTAAACGCCAGTCTTTGGTCACTGTGGGGACCGCACTCACACACTAAACGCCAGTCTTTGGTCACTGTGGGACCGCACTCACACACTAAACCCCAGTCTTTGGTCATTCTGGGGACCGAACTCACACACTAAACCCCAGTCTTTGGTCACTGTGGGGGCCGCACTCGCACACTAAACGCCAGTCTTTGGTCAACTGTGGGGACCGCACTCACACACTAAACCCCAGTCTTTGGTCATTCTGGGGACCGAACTCACACACTAAACCCCAGTCTTTGGTCATTCTGGGGACCGAACTCGCACACTAAACGCCAGTCTTTGGTCACTGTGGGGACCGCACTCGCACACTAAACGCCAGTCTTTGGTCACTGTGGGGAGCGAACTCGCACACTAAACGCCAGTCTTTGGTCACTGTGGGGACCGAACTCGAACTCACACACTAAACGCCAGTCTTTGGTCACTGTGGGGACCGAACTCACACACTAAACCCCAGTCAGTTTTGGTCACTGTGGGGACCGAACTCACACACTAAACCCCAGTCTTTGGTCATTCTGGGGACCGAACTCGCACACTAAACCCCAGTCTTTTGTCACTGTGGGGATCAAATCTAAACACACTGATCGCCAGTCTTGGTGGTCACTGTGGGGACCGCACTCGCACACTAAACGCCAGTCTTTGGTCACTGTGGGGAGACCGAACTCACACACTAAACCCCAGTCTTTGGTCAGTCTTTGGTCACTGTGGGGACCGAACTCACACACTAAACGCCAGTCTTTGGTCACTGTGGGGACCGAACTCACACACTAAACGCCAGTCTTTGGTCACTGTGGGGACCGAACTCACACACTAAACGCCAGTCTTTGGTCACTGTGGGGACCGAACTCACACACTAAACCCCAGTCTTTGGTCACTGTGGGGACCGCACTCACACACTAAATGGCCAGTCTTTGGTCATTCACTGTGGGGACCGAACTCACACACTAAACGCCAGTCTTTGGTCACTGTGGGGACCGAACTCACACACTAAACCCCAGTCTTTGGTCATTCTGGGGACTGTGGGGACGAACTCGCACACTAAACCCCAGTCTTTGGTCATTCTGGGGAACGAACTCACACACTAAACCGCCAGTCTTTGGTCATTCACTGGGGACCGAACTCGCACACTAAACCCCAGTCTTTTGGTCACTGTGGGGATCAAATCTAAACACACTGATCGCCAGTCTCACTTGGGGACCGCCAGTCTTTGGTCACTGTGGGGACCGCACTCGCACACTAAACGCCAGTCTTTGGTCACTGTGGGGACCGAACTCGCACACTAAACGCCAGTCTTTGGTCACTGTGGAGACCGAACTCACACACTAAACGCCAGTCTTTGGTCACTGTGGGGACCGCTTTGGTTACTCGCACTCACACACTAAACGCCAGTCTTTGGTCACTGTGGGGACCGAACTCACACACTAAACGCCAGTCTTTGGTCACTGTGGGGAGCGAACTCGTCACACACTAAACGCCAGTCTTTGGTCACTGTGGGGAGCGAACTCACACACTAAACGCCAGTCTTTGGTCACTGTGGGGACCGAACTCACACACTAAACCCCAGTCTTTGGTCACTGTGGGGATCAAATCTAAACACACTGATCGCCAGTCTTTGGTCACTGTGGGGACCGAACTCACACACTAAACCCCAGTCGTTGGTCACTGTGGGGACCGAACTCACACACTAAACGCCAGTCTTTGGTCACTGTGGGGACCGCACTCACACTAAACGCCAGTCTTTGGTCACTGTGGGGACCGAACTCACACACTAAACCCCAGTCTTTGGTCACTGTGGGGATCAAATCTAAACACACTGATCGCCAGTCTTTGGTCACTGTGGGGACCGAACTCACACACTAAACGCCAGTCTTTGGTCACTGTGGGGACCGAACTCACACACTAAACCCCAGTCTTTGGTCATTCTGGGGACCGAACTCGCACACTAAACCCCAGTCTTTGGTCACTGTGGGGGTCGCCAGTCTTTGGTTCTGGGGACCGAACTCGCACACTAAACCCCAGTCTTTTGTCACTGTGGGGATCAAATCTAAACACGCTGATCGCCAGTCTTTGGTTACTGTGGGGACCGAACTCACACACAAAAGAGAATCTGCAGTACTTTAGACAGAACAGGAGCTCCAATTTGCAATTCCATGCTTTAATTGATTTTGCAGATGTTTGTTTTTTATGTAGAAACAAAATTAATTGTTAGAACTTTTAAAGGTTTAGTAAAAAAGTGTTATATAGTATATGACATACATTTTCAAAACTCATAACATCAGTACGTCAACATAGTCAAGTCAAGAATCATTGGCATAAGTTTCAGTCGTCAATAAACATTAGCATAAAACTTTCATGAAGTTGTTCACAATAAACACTAGTTGAGTTTAAAAAAGTATATTAATTCATAAAATCCTTCATGACAAACACTGCATTCTCAAGTTTGAAAACAAGTACAATAACTTTAGGCAAGGCAAGGCAAGGCAATTTTATTTGTATAGCACATTTCATACACAATGATAATTCAAAGTGCTTTACATAAAAAAGAATAATAATAGAACATAAGGAATAGAAAAAATAAAAACAGAGAATTTTGCTTCTGGATGGAAGATGAGTCTCAGGGAGTTTGTTGTTGTTGTTGTTTTTGTTGTTGTTGTTGTCGTCCACAGAGTTGGACTAAACGGATCATCCATCAGAGCGGATCAAGATCTTTCACACAACAGGACTGACCTGTTAAGGCACTTCAAGTACAAGTTTAATCTCCCCTTTTGCCAAGACACCTCAAACTGCACCACACAGCATGAAAGTCTACCATGCCTGCATTTATAGAAAAAAATTATACATTTGAAGCAGACAAGGATTAAAAACAATAAAATTGAAGTGATGGTCTATTAAGTAATAACCATGTGACTATGGAAGCTTGTTTTAAAACTATAAAAGCTTGTTTCTACCAATGAACAATTAAATCTGCCAGTGTGTCAATGTGTCAGATCTTTTCTGTTTAGAGCGGAGATTCGATTTTTGATGTAAAAATTAAGTGTGGACCACTCTCTATTTTTAAGTGCAAGTGGTTCCGCCTCTTTACACCTCATGCAGTCCGCCTTTCCTGGAATTTTGCGGTTGTTAATAAACCTCATCATATGCTTCTCCACAGCCTGTATCTCATGTTTGTTCCAGGGCGTCTTCTTAACGTAACCTGTGGGGGGGAACACATTAGCATTTACTCATGAGAAGCACTTGCATCAACAATGCATCAACCAGTGGTCTTATGCCACTGAGTGGTACGGTACAGTACAGTACAGTTCGGTACGGGTAACCCTGATCAGGCTTGTGTTTTCACTGCCAACAGTACCCTTACTTGGTAAGTGGGGTGTATGCGGAAAAGCACGCCATAGGCACAACTCTGCCTCTTTTTGTTAATGTCAGTTTTAATGAACAATAATAGCATTATAAAAGGTATAAGTACAAAGTATAAGAGTCTTATATAAGAAGAAATAAATAAAGCAAGCAAAGAATTCTAAGTATGCTACAAAGTCAGCGCTGTACTACGGTAAAATTCAAAATAAATATATAAAGTAAAACATCATTTGTGCTCAGCCAAAACGACATGACCAGGAACAAATAATAGATTCATGAGACCACAAATGCATGTTAAATATAGCCAACCCAAAACAAAGTGTATCTCTTGCTTAATCACTACACAGACAACAGAGCCAGAGGGTAATGTGGGAAGTACTAGCAGAGCTAAGGCTGCTCTCTCAGCGGATACATGAGCACTGAGGGAGAGTAAATCAACAGCACCTATCCCTTTAATTGGCTTACCCATAGTTAGAATACTAAAATGCTTCAAAAACATGTTGTAAATAGAATCCTGATGCAAAAGGACTTTTTTTTTTTTTTCAGGACAGTCGGCAATAAGTGAGGTGTAAGTAAAATGATCATAACTTTCTTTTTTTTGGAGACTGGATCTGCTGGAAGTGTGCTGTTCTCACAAACAGTGTCCTGCGGTGATGATACTGTGGTGCACTCTGAAAGTAAAAATTAAGCCTTGAGTATTGACAAGTCTCTGCAGCCAAAAAGACAGTAATCTCAAGAACACAAAGTTCCTGAGGTGCAGTCAGGGTCAGGGCTGTCAGGGCAGGACAATATGGCCAAAATTTACATCACAATACATTTCTTAATTTCGGTCTAAGATATAATTCCGATATTGATATTTGATTTTGAAATGTGCAGTGCTCATGTTTATTCAACGAATTCAACCACCACAAATGTATGGGATAATGTAGCCTATATCAAAATATCGTAAATGTGTTTAAAAATCAAATCACCTTTACTGAAAAAAAATTTGTCATATATACAGTACAGTCCAAAAGTTTGGAACCACTAAGATTTTTAATGTTTTTATAAGAAGTTTCGTCTGCTCACCAAGGCTACATTTATTTAATTAAAAATACAGTAAAAACAGTAATATTGTGAAATATTATTACAATTTAAAATAACTGTGTACTATTTAAATATATTTGACAAAGTAATTTATTCCTGTGATCAAAGCTGAATTTTCAGCATCGTTACTCCAGTCTTCAGTGTCACATGATCCTTCAGAAATCATTCTGATATGATGATTTGCTGCTCAAGAAACATGTATGATTATTTTCAATGTTGAAAACAGTTGTGTACTTTTTTTTTCAGGATTCCTTGATGAATAGAAAGTTCAAAAGAACAGCATTTATCTGAAATACAAAGCTTCTGTAGCATTATACACTACCGTTCAAAAGTTTGGGGTCAGTAAGAATTTTTATTTTTTTGAAAAGAAATTAAAGAAATTAATACTTTTATTCAGCAAGGATGCATTAAATCAATCAAAAGTGGCAGTAAAGACATTTATAATGTTACAAAATATTAGATTTCAGATAAACACTGTTCTTTTGAACTTTCTATTCATCAAATAATCCTGAAAAAAAATATTGTACACAAATATTTTGTACAATTGTACACATTAAATGTTTCTTGAGCAGCAGATCAGCATATTAGAATGATTTCTGAAGGATCATGTGACACTGAAGACTGGAGTAATGATGCTGAAAATTCAGCTTTGCCATCACAGGAATAAATTACTTTGTCAAATATATTTAAATAGTACACAGTTATTTTAAATTGTAATAATATTTCACAATATTACTGTTTTTTACTGTATTTTTAACTTAAATAAATGTAGCCTTGGTGAGCAGACGAAACTTCTTTTAAAAACATTAAAAATCTTAGTGGTTCCAAACTTTTGGACTGTACTGTATATATAAATAAAATTATTGTCCAGCCCTGAGTGTAGTGTTTCTCAATTTCAGTCCTGGGGGCCCATCTACTAGAAGTTTTAGGTTTTTTAGACATCACCATCTAAAACAGCTGATTAAACTCAATTTTATATTACTAAAAAATTTAAATACATTTACATTTATTCATTTGGCAGACGCTTTTATCCAAAGCGACTTACAAGTGAGGAATACATAAATAGTCTGGAAATAAATTCTTTACATAAATTTAAAAACTTTATTCTTTAATACATTTATTCTTTATTCTTCACTTATAAAAAGATAAGTGAAACGTTATTTTAACATTGCAGAATTTTAGCAACTATATTAACATTCTTCAGTCAAGAACAGTGAGTTATTGTTCACTGCATTCTATTTTACTAACAATAAATGAATAGTTCATCCAAAAAAAAAAAGAAAAAAAAAAGAAAAAAAATTTATCATTTACTCACTCTCAAGTTGTTTTAAACCTGAATGAGTTTCTTTCTTCTGTTGAACATATGTAATTTAGAGGAATGTGGGAAACCAAACAGTTGCTGGATGATAGTGACTTCTATATTTTTTTTAGCAGTCAGTGAGGACCAGCAACTGTTTGGTTTCCACATTCTTCAAAATATCTTTTGTTTTCAACACAAGAAAGAAATTAATACAGGTTTGGTATTCAGTATCAGCTTAACCAGACAATAGCTAAGTAAGTGCTTTTTGACCAACCTTTTAAATGTACGCACATTTATAAAAAAACACGTGAGCGGCTAATCACGTGTGCCAGTCGGGTCATTCTTTTCTCTTTACTGTCATCACCAGCATTTTTCAGTGTTTAATTCTGACGTTTAGTAATATTTTTTTTGAAAATTATGATTGCTTGATTAAAAAAAAAAAAAAAAATTTAAATTAAATGAAATAATGACAAAACATTAAATTTGAATTAATAAAATCTGAAAAATCACCCAGCCATTTTGTTAGCCAAAAAATTTTAATTTTCATGTAGGGCTGGGCGATATATATAACGGCATGATCATGCACATCTAGTCGGTAAAGCTGCTTCCGTGATTAGCGGTAAATCTCTATTAGCTGTTTTCAAATAGAGCGGGAATTAATACACAGAGCCATAGTTCACTGACAAGCTACACAATAACGAGTTCTATATCGAAGATGAATCTATGATATTGTTCATATTTTGTAGCTTGTCAGCAATTACCGAGGAAAATTTCTTTCACAGGGCTATTGTAAACAAATTTTAAAGGGGTCCTAGAATGGTGTGAGGAAAAGATCATTTTTATCCTTATTTGGTATCATGCAATGAGTTTACTGGGTTTAAATAAAAAATACCTGCATTATTTTCCACATATTTTCCATTATTTTATCTCCTCTAAGCCCCACCTTTCTGAAACGGGTGGATTTGGTCTAAAGTCAGCGCTGCAAGACACTGAGGTATGTTCTGATTGGCCAGCAATCCAGTGCGTTGTGACTGGCCGAACAACAGTCAAGCATTTGACGGAAATGTTACGCCCCTTACCATTATAAGATGCCGCGTCCCCACGAAAAACATTAAAAGCCATTTCAAATGAGGCATTTGTTGCGTTCACTGGGAACATAATTACTGATTATGACTTATACTGTCTTTTTACACGTTGTGTAAACATAACACCGTGGCTGCATTTGTGATTGGAGAAACAAACCACAAGCAATTCGCGTTTAAATAGCAACGTTAAGCAGCAGATTATACAGATTAAACGTAACTTACTTCCAGGCTGTGAAAAGTGCCAGCCTGTCTCTAATATCCGTGTTGTCCATCAGCTGTGTAAATATACCTCACTCGAATGATCACAGAATGATGAGGGTTCACGGCGCACTCGGAACAGGGCGAGTTGGAGAGCGGTTACATGCGCAACCTGCCTTTCTCTTTCCCATGTTCAGAAAACAGTCCTCATTGAAACTGTCCCAGAGCATTACAACACAAATACTCCAGTGTTGCAAATAAAACTCAGCCAGAGATTTCTTGTTCTCTTTACTCACATCCAAACACAGCTCTCTCCACAACATGTCACCGGCGCACATGACAACATACAGTGAGAAAGTTACGCCTACTTTCTTTGCGTATACATTTGGGTGGTGCGGTGCAAATCACCACCACATGCTGACGTAGAGATGTGGGGGTATGTTAGAACAAGCTATTTTAGGGGTCACACTCCCCCATACATTTAATAAAGAATATCTCTTTGGATTTAAGACTTAAGTCTTTGCAACTTTACAGATCTTCTTTACGCACCAAGAGCTTGTAATACTCCAAAGAGAAAGGAAAAATGTAAAACTTATTCTAGGACCACTTTCAAAGATAAAATTACATGACAATTTACTCACCCCCATGTCATCCAAGATGTGTATGTATTTCTGTCTTCAGTCGAAAGGAAATTTAGGTTTTTGATGGAAATATTTCTGTAACAGTCACTGGTCGGACGCAGAGTTAAGTAAACAACAGTGACGTTTATTAAACAACAGGAGAGCAAAGGAGCTGAGTGGAGATTGTTCAGGTGAGTATGCCAGCACTGAGATTCGTCTAGAGGATGATCCAGGAAATTATCAGATCTTTCTTGCCTTACAGGAGACTCATGCGGATGGAGAGTGGAGACCAGGACTGACGGGAAACATACACCTCGACTGGAAAATGGAGCTGGAGAGGGAAGGGATCACAGAGGAAGGAGACAGGTGATAAGTATCACAGGTAGGTAAAAGCTTGCTTAGGATAAAGATACAAAGGGTAGAGTCCACATAGAGTTTACGAGACCGGACAGTGAACGATTCTGAGGTTTGTGCTTTTGTGTTCAGCAAAGTGCTCATGGGGTGCAGGTGTGCATGATCAGGAGCCAGGTGAGCGCTGTGATGAGAAGAGGAAGGAACAGGAACTCGAAGAGCCATGGCAGAGTAGGAGATCCAGGAGGCCATGGGAGATCAGGCAGCTTGAGGACGATAATCTTGGCCCATAGCCCACCCACCCTTAACTCAGCCATGGCTATATAGCAGCCTGAGTGGCATGAGTGCGGGCTGAACAGTGGAGCCGCGGACAGTGATTCAGGACTTGAGGCACCGGCGGTTGGCAAATCCGAACTCAGATGGGGACCAGCAGGTGGAACTGATAGTGGAGGGGCTGCCAGGACCTCCAGGGCAGATCAGGTACCTCGAGGGGCCATGGCGGAGCAGGCAGCTCGAGGACAATAATCTTGGCCCATAGCCCACCCACCCTTAACTCAGCCATGGCTATATAGCCACTGGCACGTGAGGGTCCTCTGGAGGAGCAGAGCTGGACGGGACCGGCGGAGGCTCAGGGGAGCTGCACGGGCACACCTCAACTGGAGAATGGAGCTGGAGACCGTAAGGATCACTGAGGAAGGAGAAAGGTGGTAAGTATCACAGGTAGGTAATGGCTTGCTTAGGATAAAGATACCAAGGGTAGAGTCCACGTAGATTTTACGAGGCCGGATGGTGAATGATTCTGGAGGTGTGTGCTTTTATGTGGGGCTTGATGAGTGAGTTGATTGGAGTGCTCATGGCTCATGATCAGGAGCCAGGTGAAAGAGAGTGCTGTGATAATAAGAGGAAGAAACAGGCCAATCTGTGACAATTTTGGCATATAGTGGACGTGGACAATGAGAAAGTCTAACGCAACCTCTGATTATATATATATTTTATACACACGCAGACATATCCGCTTGAACTGCTTCCGGGTTTCAGAGTCGGCAGATGGGTATTTTGCAGACATTCCATGAAGACCCTAAAGAATCAGTCCAACTCATGAAACATGGGTATCCGATGTTCCATTAATTAGGCAAACATAAATGGAACAAACTGACAATATGTAATCATTACCTTTCGGACTAGAAGTGGACTCCAAATCACTGTCCACTGTAACTTCCTCTAAAAAGGTAGAAAATACAGAAATATATAATTTTAAAACACAAGGTAAATGTTATTTAAAGCAAAATCTGAACCCATGTTGTGTATGGTGTATAGTGTATAGTATAGTACCTTCTGGATCAATGTTGATTTCATTGAGATTTTGCCCTTTAAAGTCTGCCAAACGTCCTTTTTCAAGAGCCAGTAAAATTTTACTGATTTTAGCCAGTTGGAGGGTGCCTTCGGGTAACCTGTAAAATTGACGATGAACTCTAATGTCATGGCCTAGAAAGTCTGCCAACTGATCTAGTTCGGTGTTGCTAAGATTAAGAACTTCGGAAAGTGTCCCGATCTGTTTCCTCAACTCAAGGATTTTTTGTGCCGCATGCAACAGCAAATTCTTGAATGCAATCAGAGCCTCTGAAAAACGTCATTGCATATGGACGTGCAAAAAGGAAAGGGTTTTCATTTGGTATTCCACACCTACTCCGATTTTCAATAAGCCGGCTGATTGATTCTTGCATGGAAGGTGTGAGAAGCACGGGAACCTTTCTGCCTCTTTTGCCTCGGATTTCTACACGCCTGAAGTACTGACAGTTTGTTTTCTAAATCTGTGAGGGCCATGGTAATATCCGGATGAGCATCCGTTTGGTTGCTGGAGATGTATGCAGACAACGGCATCTGGGACACTTTCCCTTCTCGTCTACGATTGAAAAGCATAACCTCAGTTAACGTGATCTTGGCCAGTTTTGCCCAGTGCTGAGACAACGGCTGCGATAACAAGAGTTTGCGATGGGTCTTCTCTTGCTCATCAAGATATATATGAAGGAGCTTAACATCTTTGGTGAATGGAAGTAATTGTGGGGAATTCCATTTTGCTTCCTCCAGTGTTCGCCGAGCTTTTGTAGCAATGTATTCGGACCATCTGGACTGATAAAGCTGTTGAAAGCTGTTCGCAATTTTTCCTGTCTCTTCATCTCCACTAATAGTAGAGTGGCTCTCAATGAGCATTGCGATTTTGTTTAGACTCTGTCCAAGTTTCACAGCCACACTAGCCTTTTCAAATACATTGGTATCTTCATTGTAGCCAGCAGCCCTTTTAACTGCATTGATGGTATGCATGAAGTTTGTGGGATGAATGAGCTCCTTAATAGATGTAAGGGGGGATACCTCTCTTGCACATATTAGGAGTCTTCCAAGCTCCCTCATCTTTTGGCGGATGTGTTCATGCATTTTAACTCTTGATCCATACTTGTTGTAAAGATGCTTTCCTAACTCTAAAATGCACCAGTCATTTCTAGTTTCAAGTGCCACTTGGTCCTGGTTCATGGAATTTAACAGCTTCCAAACACCATGAGTTACTCCTGGTGGGGGAGGTTGTGCAAAGCCACAAAGAACCTGGACACGGGTTTTTCCAGGTTTCGGCTTCTCATCACCAGGCCTAAATTTGCAAACCTTGAAATGTCGCCACAGAGTTTTCTTTAAGAAGAGTCCTTTGCAGTAAATACAGTGCATAAAACTTTCCCCATCCAGGTTCTTTTTGGGCAGTTTCCACGGAATCATCAGTCCTGCACCTGTATTAATAACATTACTGTTGTAAGCAAAGTTCCCTTTGTTGCGTAGATACTCCAGTTGCATCCTCCTTTCTTTTGAGCCCTTTGGATGACTTAATGCTTTCGCTACCTCTACCTCATTTCTATGCTTTCGTTCCAGGTGTCTAGAAATTTTTGTAAAAGCACCGTCACAAAAAAAGCACTGCTGTTTTTTGCTGTACATTCTCAATCCACCTCTCTTTTTAATTATAGCTGGGATAACTACTGATGTTGTGCTGTCAAGAATGGAAGATGTGTCAGGAACTGTGCCTATGTCGTGGTCCTGGGAGCTCCCTAAGTCACCGCTGCTTTGAGTACTGAACTTTTTGATTCTGTTCACAGCTGAACTGCTCTGGACTGGCAAAGTCTGTAACTTTTTTTCTTTACCTTTTGGTGAAGCAGTAAGGCTCATGCTACTATCTGATGTGTAACTCTCTGATGTGTCAGGAATGTACTCTTCCACACTGACAGATAACTCATCTTCACTTGAACCATCTGAGTACTCAGCAATCTTCGCTCTAGCCTTGAAAGACAATGACCATTCAGTTCATTTAATCCTCTATCATGGGCTATTCTCTATTCTATTCTATTAAAGTAATTAACACTTACTCTGGTGTTTTTTGCTCTTTTTGATGCTGTGGTACAAGCAGAATGTTGTTCACTCATTGCAAATGGTGCATGATTCCGTCTGACGTCATCTTGAATGTCTGTATGGTCATCTTTACTGTTTACACTGGAATTTTCAAACAGATCATCCGAATCATCACGAGTCACAGATCTCTAAAAAAACAAACAAACAAACAAACAAACAACATCAGAATGACAAGTTTTAAATAATCTAGAAAAAAGTATGTTTATCATATAATGAAAAATAACTGTTGCCTTTTTTACACTTTAAAATTAATGTGTAAAATCTGTATCTATTAAATCAACATTTGTTAAACGCTCGTTCCATGTCTATCAATTTAAAGGGATAGTTCCCCCAAAAATGAAAATTCTATCATTAACATTACTCATCCTCATGTTGTTCCAAACCCATAAGACCCTTATTACTCTTCAGAAAACAGATTACAATAATTGATGAAATCTGAGCTTTTGCCTGCCATTCTAACTCCAGATGGAGGGAAAGAAAGCACTTGGATTTCATCAAAAATATCTTAATTAAGTGTTCTGAAGATTAACAAATGTCTTATGGGTGTGAAATGACATGAGGTTGAGTAATTTGTTTTCATTTTTGTGTGAACTAACCCTTTAACAACACAGATCATGAACATTACCAAACAATATTAAAAACAAAGAAAACAATATAGTTTCCTAGCACCTTAAGACTATTCTAGTGAAATTAGAAATTATACACCTCTGACTATGACTTAATATTGCAATGAAATTGTAGTAGACAATTGTAGACAAATATTTTTTCTTCTATTGTGATGTACATCAGAATTGTACAGTTAGTTATTAATTGGATTTTTAGCTTTAAGTGTTGTATTTTATGCACAATAAACAACTGGAGAATTCCAATGTCACTAGAAACATTTAATCTTTTGAATTTTAATTAAGATCAACGAAATAAAAGAAATAAACAGCATATGTACGGAATTGTTGAATTATTCACAATAGTAACTTGCATTTAGAAAACAGATTTTAAGGTGGTCCAAAAGATGGTCCTCTTTCAATTTTTATTTGTCCTTTTAAATTTACTTCACATTATTCAGCTAAAAATAATGCAATTTAGGTATGAGGCAGGTAAAAACAAATGGAAGTAAATATAAAAATAAATACCTTTTTATAAGATGTCATAATTTTAGAACACACAACTTCATCTTCGCTGTCAGGGTAATCAACCAAAGGCTGTTAAAAACAAAAAAGAAAGAAAAATATGAAAATGAAGTGGAAGAAAGAAAATCTCTATCAGACAGAGACGGGCACAGAGTGAGACACAGACAGAGACACAGACAGAGAGACAGAGACACAGATAATAAATACACATACCTCAGCTGTGAATCGTGAAGTGCCTGCAGGAATTCCAGAATCCTCAAAGCAGTTCTCTACGGCTGTCATGTTGTCATCATCACTGCATGGAGGCTATAATAAAGTTATATAAAAATAGTTACAAGTCTTTACTTATTAGACAAGGACCCCACTATGCTAAACCTGTGAAATGTGTGTATTTGGTACCAAAGGGTTTGTATGGCTTTCCTAAAACTACAGGTCCCCACTACGTACATTACACTGGAAACAGCGTGTAAAACTTTCCCAAGTCAAAACCAAATATAATGAATTAATAGACAGAGGCACAGACAGAGACACAGACAGAGACACAGAGACACAGACAGAGACCCAGAGACAGAGACACAAGACAGAGACACAGACAGAGACACAGACCGAGACACAGACACAGACACAGAGACAGAGACAGAGACAGAGACACAGACAGAGACACAGATAATAAATACACATACCTCAGCTGTGAATCGTGAAGTGCCTGCAGTAGTTCCAGAATCCTCAGAGCAGTTCTCTACGGCTGTCATGTTGTCATCATCACTGCATGGAGGCTATAATAAAGTTATATAAAAATAGTTACAAGTCTTTACTTATTAGACAAGGACCCCACTATGCTAAACCTGTGAAATGTGTGTATTTGGTATAGGGCTGGGCGATATATCGCATGCGATTCTCACGCGCATTTCGTCAGTAAAGCCGGTTCCCTGATTACCGCTAAATCGCTATCACCTTTCAAATGGAAATGTCCTAATTTGCCCTAATTTGGTACCAACAGGTTTGTATGACACAGGGTATCTGCACATATGAACATGTTAAATTTAAGACTTTTTAAGACCTTTTTAATACCACCTCACATGAAATTTAAGACCAAATCTGTGATGGAAACACACACACACACACACATTATATATATGTGATCAGCTGACGGCACCTTTTTTAAAAATTATATATATATATTTTATCACATTAAAAGATATGTCATATATTGTAATAATACATACTATTGTTCTGTAAAAATAAAAAGCAGCATTTAATAACCATGATAATAATTAATATAATATAATTTTAAATGTATTAATAGAATTGTTATTATTAAAGTACCTGCGAAATGTTTGGAAACAACTATTGATTTTACAATAAGTCCCTTCTGCTCACCAGGGCTGCATTTAATTGATCAAAAATACAGTAAAAACAGCAACATTGTGAAATATTCTTACAAATAAAAAAAGTTTTCTATATTTTGTAAAAAATAATTTATAAAATGTAATTTATTCCTGTGATAATTTTCAGCATCATTACTCCAGTCTTCAGTGTCACATGATCTTTCAGAAATCATTACAATTTGATTTGATTCTCAAGAAAAATTTCTGATTATTATCAATGTTGAAAACAGTTGTGCTGCTTGCTTCATATTTTTGTCGAAATGGTAATATTTGTTAGTTTTCTTTGAAAAATACTAAGTTCAATGAACAGCATTTATTTGAATTATATACGATTCTAATGACTAATAATGTGTTCCCAAATGCAAATTTAAACGTCACAAACTAAGTAGCATTTACAGTTAATCGAAAATGAAAACACACCACTGTTACAGCAAGCATGCAGCGCGTCATGACTATTATTTATATAATTACATCACATCACATTATTTATATAATTACATCAAGTTATATAAAAATAGTTACAAGTCTTTACTTATTAGACAAGGACCCCACTATGCTAAACCTGTGAAATGTGTGTATTTGGTACCAAAGGGTTTGTATGGCTTTCCTAAAACTACAGGTCCCCACTACGTACATTACACTGGAAACGGCGTGTAAAACTTTCCCAAGTCAAAACCAAATATAATAAATTAATAGACAGAGGCACAGACAGAGACACAGACAGAGACACAGAGACACAGACACAGACAGAGACACAGACAGAGACACAGATAATAAATACACATACCTCAGCTGTGAATCGTGAAGTGCCTGCAATAGCTCCAGAATCCTCAGAGCAGTTCTCTACGGCTGTCATGTTGTCATCATCACTGCATGGAGGCTATAATAAAGTTATATAAAAATAGTTACAAGTCTTTACTTATTAGACAAGGACCCCACTATGCTAAACCTGTGAAATGTGTGTATTTGGTACCAACGGGTTTGTATGGCTTTCCTAAAACTACAGGTCCCCACTATGTACATTACACTGGAAACAGCGTGTAAAACTTTCCCAAGTCAAAACCAAATATAATGAATTAACAGACAGACAGATGGACAGACGGACAGAAAGAAAGACAAAAGAAAAGAAAGACTGATAGACAGAATGGCATACAGAAGGGGTGTCATGATTCCATGATTACATTAAGGAGTACTCAATTTAAAAAAAAAATATATATGATTACTATTTTAACTGTTGATTAACTGGCAAAGTACCATGCATGAGAATCCATGAAACACATTAAACCGCTTCCTAAGGCTGCACTATGCATTTAAACCATTTAAAACTCGTACTTTAGCAAAGTGCTATTGTGAATTCACTAAGTCTGCTATTCCATTAAATAAAAGATAAATTAAATTAAACCTACACTAACACAGGACAATACATCATCTTCCTAAATATTCTGTTCATTGAAAATTCATCAAAATTACAAAAAAAATTAAAACCCTCGCAGAGTTTGCATGTTTTGATGTCCACATGTTCTTGTTCAAGAAGTGACAGTAGCTGTAGCAATTCTATTGTAAAGAAATGGCCAAATGTTAATGATCAAGTGAACATTTGAATTAATTGTTGTTTAGTCAATATCTTTAAAATATTACATTATGTATTTTAACATTTTTGTTCAATAAAACCATCTAACTTGAACAATAAAACCATATAACTTGAAAACCATATAACAATGCTTTGATACTAGCCTGACTTCGTCATACTCATATTCTAGGCAGAATGTGAGTCTGATACTGCTCCATTGCACTTGAATTATGGGGCGTGTCTTAACCGAACCAGTAAAAAAAAAAACTCTGCACTAATTGGATAGACCTACAACCAATCAGAGCAACGCAGTAAGTGACGTATGCCGAATCCCGTTGGAAGGACGGCAAACATCTTTCCCATCGACAAATGCCTTGATTGCGGTTCTTTGTTCGTCTTTTAAAATTAATGCGCTGTCGATTTCTTTTATTACAGACGTGATAGCGGAATCTAAACATCTTACTTCTCCAGCTGCAGTCATCGTTCGTGAAAACCAATTCAACCCAAGCGCTCTTTGATGACGTGGGTGGTTACGTAACCGCAGATAGCCTGTCCATCATCGATTAAAGCCCGCCCTGGCAATTTGATTGGCTCGGCCTTCTGGGAGCCGAGCATAATTACTCCACAATGGATCGAGTCCAGACCGAACTTCCCGTCCAAAAATGTTGTGGGCGGGGTTCGGGCTGGCACCCAGGCTACTTTGATACTTGATTTGAACCAAAATTATTATTGCCTCATTGCTATTATATATATATATATATTTTAAGCCATTGTAAAGGCTTTTATTCCCTTAGATAAATTTTTATTACCACAAAAAAATGTTATTTATTTGACATTTCCATGGGGGTATGGCATAGTTGACAGGTGATGCAATGACACCACTGCACTGGTTAAAATAGCTGATTTCTTTGGTTTCAAACATTGTTGGAAACATTTGTGATAATGTATGAAGGTCAACAACATACTGAACATACTGTGTCTTTAATTAAAAACTTTCCATTTCCTCTACTGTACAAATTATAAAAGTAGTCAAATCTTGCCAAACCTTTCTCCAAGGCCAGTGACTTCCTCCATAGTCATATGTGAGTTCCTCTCCAGGAATGATATCTCTTGCAGCGAATAGGCACAAACGGGGCTTTCCCTCAACGATAATCCTTTTCATTGTACAATTTGGGTTTATGTGTTCATCATTTATAAGGCGGCCAAGGGAGCCATCCTCAGGGGTTGCATCAATGCTTCAGGAAACAAAAATTGATCATTTAGTCTAACAAACCATAAGACAAATTTGGATTTGAACAAAATGAAAATTACTTTTTTTTACTGTAAATTTTAAAGATGCCCTAGAATCAAAAATTGAATTTATCTCAGCATAGTTGAATAACAAGAGTTCAGTACATGGAAATGACATACAGTGAGTTTCGAACTCCATTGTTTCCTCCTTCTTATATAAATCTCATTTGTTTAAAAGACCTCAGAAGAACAGGCGAATCTCAACATAACACCGACTGTTACGTAACAGTCGGGATCATTAATATGTACGACCCCAATATTTGCATATGCCAGCCCATGTTCAAGGCATTACACAAGCCAGTATTAAAGGGCAGGACGTCTGGATCTGTGCACAGCTGAATCTTCAGACTAGGTAAGCAAGCAAGAACAACAGCGAAAAATGGCAGATGGAGCAATAATAACTGACATGATCCATGATAACATGATATTTTTAGTGATATTTGTAAATTGTCTTTCTAAATGTTTCGTTAGCATGTTGCTAATGTACTGTTAAATGTGGTTAAAATTACCATCGTTTCTTACTGTATTCACGGAGACAAGAGCCGTCGTTATTTTCATTATTAAACACTTACACACAGTCTGTATAATTCATAAACACAACTTCATTCTTTATAAATCTCTCCAACAGTGTGTAATGTTAGCTTTAGCCACGGAGCACCATTAAACTCATTCAGAATCAAATGTAAACATCCAAATAAATACTATACTTACATAATTCGATGCATGCATGCAGCATACATGACGAACATCTTGTAAAGATCCATTTGAGGGTTATATTAGCTGTGTGAACTTTGTTTTTTGCACTGTATTACAGTCGAGAGCTCGGTGGGCAGTGAGCACGAGAATTTAAAGGGGCCGCAGCCTGAATCGGTGCATAGTTAAAGGTGCCCAAGAACATGTTTTCAAAAGATGTAATATAAGTCTAAGTTTCAGCTCAAAATACCCCATAGTTTTTATTTGATTAATTTTTTTTAACTGCCTATTTTGGGGCATCATTATAAATGAGCCGATTTATGCAGCGCGGCCCCTTTAAATCTCGTGCTCTCCCACGGAGCTTGCGCTTGCCTTAAACAGCATAAACAAAGTTCACACAGCTAATATAACCCTCAAAATGGATCTTTACAAAGTGTTCGTCATGTAGCATGTCTAATCACGTAAGTATAGTATTTATTTGGATGTTTACATTTGATTCTGCATGAGTTTGATTGTGCTCCGTGGCTAACGGCTAATGCTACACTGTTGGAGAGATTTATAAAGAATGAAGTTGTGTTTATGAATTATACAGACTGCAAGTGTTTAATAATGAAAATAGTGACGGCTCTTGTCTCCGTGAATACAGTAAGAAACGATGGTAACTTTAACCACATTTAACAGTACATTAGAAACATGCCAACGAAACATTTAGAAAGACAGTTTACAAATATCACTAAAAATATCATGATATCATGGATCATGTCAGTTATTATTGCTCCATCTGCCATTTTTCACTATTGTTCTTGCTTGCTTACCTAGTCTGATGATTCAGCTGTGCACATCCAGACGTTAATACTGCCTGCCCTTGTCTAATGCCTTTCATAATGTTGGGAACATGGGCTGGCATATGCAAATATTGGGGCGTACACCCCGACTGTTACGTAACATGAGATTTATATAAGAAGGAGGAAACAATGGAGTTTGAGACTCACTGTATGTCATTTCCATGTACGGTACTGAACTCTTGTTATTCAACTATTCTGAGGTAAATTCAATTTTTGAATCTAGAGTACCTTTAATGATGCCCCAAAAATAGGCAGGTAAAAAATGAATTAAACAAATTCTATGGGGTATTTTGAGCTGAAACGTCATAGTCACATTCAGGAGACACCTTAGACTTGTATTACATCTTGTGAAAAAACATTCTAGGGCACCTTTAAAATGTATTCATTAAACAAACAAACAAACAAAAAAACTACCTCCACTTCTTGTTCTGCCAGATGAAGTCAAACATAAAAAATTGTCATGATTGGCCTCTCTTCTTTGTTCAGCTTCAATTAAGGTGATAATTTCTCCCCTATATTCCACAACAAAATCTCCTTTAATAAAAGGAATTAAGGCAAACACTCCACGACCTGAAAAAAAGAGGGGGGGGGGGGGTACAATTGTTAATACAATTCCTTGTAGACATGTAAGTAATACATTGATGGTTAGCCAAATGTAAACAACTTTTATGCTTTGTAATAGTTTAACCAATGTATTCAACATTCTTTCTTAGCTCATGCTTATTTCTTTCATTAATTTACAGATACTTTCACAAAGAGCAAACTCTAAAACAAAAAAAACACAATATCCTTTATATTCCAATGGACCAAGATCCCATAAAATAATCGTGGTTACTTATTTAGTATTGTTAAGCCACTTAAATCATAGTTAAAACGTATGTGATTACTGTTATATTTAAGACTCATAACGTTACCAATTAAGAAACGAGCCCTCCTAGCAATACTAGGCTCTTTGCTATATCGTGCTAACAAAAATAAGAAATCATTCGTTGCCTTGTTTATTCATGGCCATGATTTCCCATTTTATTCCCTGGTGTTAGCAGTTTCATAATTCGTGAAAGGAAGACTTCCTATTCATGGCCATGATATATATTTATATTTCCCGCATCATGTGGGGAGCGCCGTAGTGCTAATCACAATCCAGTCACAACAACAACCAAGTTCTTTACAAACCTACCTTTAAAATCATTTATGTGTTTGGCCTCCAGTGCGTCTGTCTTATCGATGGAGCAGAGAACATAATCTTCCGCATCTTTAAATGGGTTTCTTCTTCTTTTCGGTCTCATCATTTCCACATGCCGTCTCCCGCTGCTCCTCCGGTTCCCGTGATTCAGAGATGTCACGCGGTCTCACAATTTCCCGCCACACACAAGTAAATAATTTAAATTGTATAACGACGTGAAATTTTAATTGATCAATAGTTCATTCGACACATTCAAAGATTATGACTCTGATAAAAACTTTAACGTTAATTAATCTCATTAGAAAACTCCATCACATTCTTAAAAATAATTCGAATTTGTGATGTTTATTTATTGAATTATGTAATATAATATTTACAAGTAGGTTAATTACCTGTAAGAATGTACTTTCACCGTTGACAGACACTGTTTAAATTTGTTTTTGTCGTTTAATTAAGCGATTCGCTCATGAGCAGTTGAAAAAATGTGTACCTTCATATATTACGTCATATGTGTGTGTAGAGGTGCAGTTCCGCGACCAGGCTACAGGGGCGCTGTAGAGCAGAGCAGCCACACACTCACACACAGAAATCCGTTTTTTGTTCATGGAGGGGATCAAGAAAAAAACTGCACTAGGCATATCAGCACCGCCTCCTGAGCTGATTACAAGCAAAACATTGTGGGGACCGGGGATTTGGTCCCCACTATATTTTTGGTCCCCACTATGTGAGTGTGCTAACGTGTTGAGGACCCCACTATGTAATATAAACAAGTACACACACACACACACACACACCACCCGCTCGCTGCTAGTGCAAGCACAAAAGTAGTCCCGGCCCGCGCGTGTAGCCTGTCAGATACCCCGCCGCCAATCAAATTACGGCGTTTCTTGTACTGTCGTCGTCCTGGCCGTTAGAATCGATCCAAATAGCAGTGCAAAGATCCAAATAGCAGTTCAAAGGAGCTTGCTAAATATTGGTGGGGACAAAGTTGTCATCTCAAAATATTGATAGGGACTTAGGGTTGGGCGATGTCCCCTAAATTGGCAGTTGACGATGTTTACAGTAAAACATCGTGATGGACGATGATATCGTCGGGGGTATCACAGACACGCCTCCTGTCACTCAGTCAGAGCAGCGGCAGGTCTCGAGACTCTCTTTCGGTCCGGTGGAAGGATTTTTGTTATATAACAACCGATATGACAACTTTAGCACATTTATCAGCTATACATTCATTCAGTGTTTCCCATTAATGACCCTCTACTGCCACCACCGTTTCATAATGAACTGAAAATTCAAAACATACTACATTTGCCAACGAGCTAAAATCGAAACCGTGACAGTGATTAAGTATATATACAGTCTGTCTGTGCTGCGTGTTTTAAAGAGAAGTGCGCACATTTGCGCACGCGATCAGCTGGTGATCTGGTGATCAAAATGAAAGCTCAAGGATTTATCTTTTAAAAAGAAATGAGTACAAAAGTATTGTAAAAAAAAAGATGTTTGAACCCCTTTTAATGTCCAGGTACAAGTCAATGCTGTTTCTTTGTTCAATTTGCACACTGTACATGGGTTGAAGCTCTTAATTTTTGAGTTTCCAGAGTGCACCAGATTGATGCATTTAACCTTAAAATGTACAAAATTTTCTTGACCCCCCTAGAGGTACACCAAACATAGTTTTACAAATTCCAGTGTCAAATAATGTACATTTTCTGAACAAGAATATGACAAAAAAGCTCATTTCATGTCAGTTAAGCTGTTAATAGAAAATTAAAACGTCTTTGGACAAATATAGATTTGGGCTAAGCCCCGGATGTTTACAATGTCTGGCTCCGCCCCTGATTAGAACGTTCAGTGCAGTGCGTCACGTGATCAACTGCCAAATTCAAATGTGCGCGTCCATCTCTAAACCAGAGATGGACGCGCGCAGCACTTTTCATATATCACAAATATGCAGTGTTTTCAACCACATAATGTTTATTTTAGGTTTCGGATGTTTAAATACATATAAGATGTTGTGAATCCAACAGAACCTGCGGCACAAACTAACATGGCGACGCCCATAACGTGTATAGCTCAACTAACGCAATCATTATAAAGTTGTTTAAACAGCAAAACACATCCACTTTCACATATTTGACAATCGGAATATCAGATATTTCATGTTATATAGTTACAGAGATATCGGTGTGTGACATGGCAAGCAATGACGCGTCACCATGGAAACAATAAAGTGATACGTTCTAAATAACGGTCGCCTTGAAAAACTCACGCTGGGGGGTCAGCCAGAACATTTTAAACTTACGTGCGAAAGGGTTATTTTATTTCCCAACTAATGACTCATCCGGGCTTTCCAATAGGTTGCACGTGAGGGGAATAAAAGGGGCGGAGCGGGGTGGGGGCGTGGCATCACGATGGTGTCTCTCCATCGTGATGTCGGTCAGCCATCACGATGGACGATGATATCGTCCATCGGCACAACCCTATAGGGACTAGTACCTAGCGTCCCCCCCTAAACCTACGCCCATGATAAAACTCATCTGTATAGTTTTGGCCATCATTCGGATGGTACAACAGGCTTGTACTAATATAACTGATAAAAACAAGAAGACAATAATAAATTATAACCATAATTTAACTACACTATACCTGTTCTATATCCATGCAGCATATATTCATAGTTTCTGACATTATAGTCCGTCCTGACTGACTCCTGACAGGGGAGAACGAGCTCTTGAAGCTCCGCCCTCTTAAGCCGATCGCAGCAGCTCATTTGCATTTAAAGGGACCGCACTGAAACGGCTCGTTTTTGCTCAACCCCTAAAAGTGGCAATTTTAACATGCTATAAAAAATTATCTTTGAGGTATTTTGAGCTAAAACTTCACATACACACTCTGGGGACATCAGAGACTTATTTTACATCATGTAAAATGGGGCATAATAGGTCCCCTTTAAATGTCCTCCTAAAATACTCTTCGGCTTTGACATGAGTCTGTGCAAATTACATAAACTTCGCTAACAAATTGAGCGAACATAATTTGCCTTGTGATTTGACATCGTTACCCTCCACAGTTGATTTTTACCTTCATTTTATGGGTGTTAGTTTCAAACCCCTCATTTCAAATCTTGTGTGTAAAAGCTGTTTATTTGGGTCATTCTACAGAAACGTCCACTTTTGGTGTGGCAAGATGTCTTAAAATGTATTTATTTTACTAACACTTAAACTTAGACCACAATATTATATTACCTGAGATTCTTGTGATTCAACAATGTAAACCATATTAAGATATAATCAACACAGCAGGTACAATCAGTGTCTTTGTCAGACCACCAACCAACAAAAAATAACGCAAAACTGAACAAACTCACCTTCCTCAAACATCCAACAAAAACGGTGTAGCTACACTGTAAAGGGTCCAGTCTATCCAGTCCAGTGAAATATTTAGTCCACGTTTATTACACGTTTATGTCAATAAACATCCATGGAGCAGAGTAGTATCATTTCAAGTTAGCCGATAGAGAAATCAGATCTTCAAACTCATCCGATGTGTAAGCGTCTGCACACTGTCAAAAAAAACAGATTTTTCTATCTCAAAATGGCCGCTGAACTTTTGATTGACACATCTTTTGAACCAATTGGAGCATCAGTAATGTCAGAGCTTAAAAATAACTGTCTTATCCGATAGCCAATGAAATTCTGAAAAGAATGAAATATAGCTTTAGTGAGACGAGTCAGGTTTGCGGTAAGGAGGGACGTGCACAAAGTTGGATAGCCACTCGTGCATCATGCATAAAAGCAAGAGCGCAGTGGGGCCGTCTGCAAATCAGGTTTAGAGAGTGTCTCAGAGGAAAACAATGGTGAAGGGGATACGGAAAACAATCGGAAGAAATCGACTCGGCAGTAACAGTGATCAGTCGGTGACATTTCTGAAAAACAGAGTGATGACGGAGATGTTATGGATGGGAGTGACGTCACTCGCGGGGATATATAGTGTGAGTTCTAATAATAAAGTGTTTTAATACCATAGCACTTTTGTATCTTTATTTGGATAAAATATAGTTTCAAGAATTGAAGAAACACTATAATGTGTTTATGCTTCAGTTATATGTGTCAGCAATATTTGACAGTAAATCTGGATAAGGGACAGAATAGCTCTAAATGTAACCTTTCATTAGAGCCCAAAATTATAACTGTACATTAAAGCATTGAAGAATAACAGTCTTTTATGTGTTGATGGTTCCAAAGGGCCATTTGGAGTCTCCAAGTGTCTTTTTTTGGGGAGCGCTGTGACACTGTCCCATAAAATACATGTTTTACCGCTCTATTTATTACAATGATTTTATGTTTAATAGAGTTTTAATTGGTTTACATGTGTTTTAGTCCATTTTATTCCTTTTACTTATTTTAATGTGTGTATGTCTTTAAATGTGTATGGGTCTGCCTGTCATGTGACTGATCACGTGACAGGAACCAGGAAGTAGACCAGGGGCACGTTCAAGTTCAAACCGGTGCGCAACGTTTTGCTACGTTTTCCGGGTTGAACGACATGTTTCCTGGAAACGGCGTGCAACGGGTTTGAGATGCGTTTTCTCTTGTTTGGTGGGTGTGTCAGAAATGTCAGCCCAATCAGCGGCAACCTGTATATAAACCACGCGGTATTAAAGAGACAGCTCGCACAATGGGTATTAATGTAACAAAAATACTATACCTATATATTTTGCTATTGTATCGTGAAGTGACACTTTAATAAACTTTTCTATACTCCTCTGATTATAGAATGGTAAATATTACAATATCAAAGCACAATAACAGTGATCAGCAATAATGATAAGCCTAATAAAAACAATAAAAATAATATAGATCATAACACAGTCTCGGAGGGAAGAAGTGGATTATCCTTCACCTGAAGTGTTTGTCTTTTCATGCTGAAATGCGAGACAAATGTTGGATCACAATAATTAGAAGTTTCCTTCTATTCTCCTTTTATTATTATTCGCGATTGTTCTCTTTTATTCAGGACGGCGAGGGCAGTAACTGTAACATCGAGCGTATGTTGTAGTATTAAACAAGTATTTATACCGATTTCATCAGGCTCTGAAAATTCTTCAAAAAGAACACAAAGAATGGCCTTCTCAGCTGCCGTAGTTGCATCTCTTGCGTCATCAGAACAGGGTGTTCAACGCACCTCCGTTTCTGTTTAAAAAACGTTTTGCAATGTTTTGTTGGGCTGAACGCAGCCCAGTATAAAGGAGGCAGCATGACAGACAATCAACCTCCCCATTACAAACGTGATCACCTGTGAGCTGGACTGTGGAGTTTAATTTTATGGACTTGCCTTTCCAGCACTTCACATCATCTTCACTTGGATTAATACTTCCGTGGACTTTGTTTATACACCGGTGGACATTTCTCACTTTCACATTGGGACTTTATCAGCACTCTACTAGGATTCTTAAGGACTGTTTTATGGTATGGTGCAAATGGACTCCACGCTTTTAAACGGCCTAAGTTTTTCTAGTTTTATTGTGTTATTTTAAGTTCCATGTGGAAATTGTAAATACACTTTATTTATTCACTTTATTTCTGTTGTCTGTCTCATCTTTTTAAACACTCCAAAAGCTCACACAGTTTAATCTGACCCCATTTTAATTAATGTAAAATCGACCAATACGGCCGATCGTTACAGCGCCTAGACATAAACTCAAATAAACATGTGTAAAACACTCATTTTCTAAGATATTTTTATCAAATTTGAAATAGGCCTTGGTAAGGCTTCAGGCTGTGATCCTGTTGTGTTGTCCAGCTAATAGCTGTAGTCATCTGCAGGCATCTGTTTACAAAAAAAAGAAAAGGCAGAATATTATTTCCAAATTCTATGACTCAATACCAGTAAGACTTGGAGTGATTCTGACTGTTTAGGAAGAAACCTCAGAGTGTCACCTTTTCACATGTTTAAGCACGGCCTCTTATCATAACGCTACTTTACGAGATCGCATGACCAATCGGAGATGACTATCTCTTCAGTTGTGTTCACTCTTCCCAGGAGCGGTGCAGGTCGAGTGAAGCCAGGAGGCTTCAGGAGGCGTGATTTTCAGGAACATTTTCAGTCACAACTTTGGATTTGATATAAAAAAAAACATCCTTTTGTCCAATCTGTAGTCACATTTTCAAAACTGTACACACATTTAGCAGAACATTCGTCTGTTGTGATCATATCATTAACACATTTCATGTCATTTACACACAAAATACAGTCAATTAACACGTTTCTAAAAGACTTAAATGTTCTTTTCATACAAGCTTACCCCATACCAAAATCATGGATCTTTCTCATCTTATTTACAAATTCAAAAAGTATTGAAAAATATATAAAGGAAATACTGAAACAATGTGAGGTGGAGGGGCTTGAGCTCCTGCCCCTTTGATCCCGAAAGTGAAAGTGCCAAAATGGGAAAAGGGCAACAGAAACAACGTAATGATTGATTACGTCTATGATTGATTGTGTCTGTGTGTTTTCCAGTGTGGATCATGGAGGAGAGAACTGGATTACACCAGGACTATGGAAATGTATGTCTACACACACACCCCTATCTTATCTGTTTGGTAACCATGGTGATTTCTGTCAGAACCTCACAGAATGACATTTCTTAAATGTATTATTATTATTATTATTGGTTGCTTGGCAACAGACCTGAGAGTTGAGTACCGAACTCAAGATTTCCTAATAACTACAGATGAGATTCTGTAAGATAGAAGAATCCTGAATCAAGTTCAGATTTGCTTCTGTAACACAAATTTGTGAAAAATCCTAAATTAACTTGTCAGATCTGAACTGAAGATAGAGAGTTTCTGTAATAGATGATACACTGATGTGTTTTATCTCCATCAGATTACCATCAGTTCACTGCAGATCCGAACACAGCACATAAACAGTGATTACTGACACTGCCAGTATCCAGCCGTATCCTGATCATCCAGACAGATTTGATGATGTGTGTCAGGTGTTGTGTAGAGAGAGTGTGAGTGATCGACGCTGTTACTGGGAGATTGAATGGAGTGATAATGGTGGTGGATTTGTGTGTATATCAGTGTCATATAAGAGCATCAGCAGGAAGGGAGAGGGTAAAGAGTGTGTGTTTGGATCTAATGATCAGTCCTGGAGTTTGAACTGCTATCCCTCCAGATACATATTCAGACACAATAACACAGAGACTAAACTCACTGTAAAGCCCATCAAGCAGTAGAACAGGAGTGTATGTGGATCACAGTACAGGAACTCTGTCCTTCTACGGGGTCTCTGGAGACACAATGATCCTCATCCACACAGTCCAGACCACATTCACTAAACCGCTCTATCCTGGGTTTTGGTTTTATCCTACAGGTACATCAGTGAAACTGTGTTGATGAATCAGAACAGACTGTATAGAGACTCTACCCATAATGCTTTGAGCTCATGATGAATCAGTGACTGTCACACTTGACTAGATCAGGGGTTCCCAAACTTTCAGCCCAAGACCCCCAAAATACTGATGGCAGTGACTCGTGACCCCACTATCCTCAGAGGTGGTTAAAGTACACAAACGTTGAGCACAATGGCGCACACACACTAACGCCTGTACATCATCTGTTTGCAGTGCGTATTTTCTGTGCCCATTTTAACGGATTAGAGCGTTTTTTGCCCTGGGTAAAGCAAGGAAAATGACACCTTACCAGGCATTTAGGTGAACAAGGAGACATAAAGATAGCACTCGTCTCTTCGTGAAGGTGGAAAAACAAAGTTCCCTTTCAAGGGAACTCGCGCTGCGTAAAAACGCTATGGGAACGCCTCTGCGTGATGTCGTCTGAAGCACGTATGCAATCTGTCCAATCAGGAGACGGAACGTCATAGGCGGGTGACGTCACTGACCAGGAACCATAAAGCTAGCCTGAAAACACTGTCATTCAGCTTCTGTGTCTTCAGCAAGCGCTCCGTGTGATCTGTCTGTCTTATTTACCGTTATCTGTCTATTGTTACACTGTTTGAAATGGCGAGTGAACAACTTTACAGGAAGTGCGTGCACCCTTGGCCGCATTTTATCCCGGACGGGGACTCGCATGAAATGTGTGTTGATTGTATGGGAGTGCAGCATGCCCAGGCAGCTCTCGAGGGGGCTGCTTGTGTGCATTGTGATCAGCTCCCGCTGAAAACGCTACGCTCCCGCCGAGCTCTCTTCGAGGAGAGTGGCTCGGTTCGCGTTCCCCGGGCCTCGGGTCCCGCTTCTGTCGAGGCAGGGCGGCGCCTTATGTCTTGGGGTTCGCAGATGGATGTATCGGAGGGGTTAGAGACAGGCCATGCCTTATCTCTGCCCTCACCCGGTACATCTGGAAGTGTATCCATCCGGAGGCAGGAAGCACGCTTTGCGGTTTCTTCCGCTCCGGGGGATACAGTCACATTAATGGCGTCTAGTTCTGAGGAATTAGATGTTGTTAGTGTGGCCACGGGAGAGTCTGAAGATCCGCCACTTCAGTCTCCCGCTAGCAAGGAGCTAATGGAGGTGCTTTCTCATGCTGTGGCCAAGTTGAACATCGATTGGCCGGCTGAAAAGCAAGAGCAGACGGTGAAAAGCAAGCTCAACGAACGCTTCTTACCATCCAGGTCTGCTCAGCCTCCACGTCGGGCACTGCTGTTTTTTCCCGACCTCCACACTGAGGTGTCGAGGTCGTGGAAGAAGCCGGTTTCCACTCGTGTTTATACCCCTCAGACCTCCGTATACAGCAATGTTGCGGGGATGAGGAGACACGGGTATGGGGCGATGCCAAGGGCGGAAGAGACGCTTGCGAGCCACCTCTCTCCGCACGTGGCGTCGTCCCTGAAAGCCCCGACGTTGCCCACTAAGCCACTCAAGACCACTTCAGCGCTAGTGGGCAAGGTTTGGTGATGCTCACCTGTTTGGTGATGCTATTACCACCGTCACCGACAGGTTCCTTGAGGCTAAGAAACAGTCTGCAGCCTTGCAGCAGCTTCTTCCTCGCCAGGCCCAAATCCCCGCTGCTGCCGGGCGAGAGCAGCAGAAGCCTGGTACAAGCTCCTCGCAGTACAGACAACACCAGAAGCAGAGTGTTGCTACCCGTACTCCCCCTCCGAGGAGCGGGGAGACGGAGCAGCGCTCGCAGGCGAAGTCCTCGAAGGGTAAGACGGATCTGAGGGCCATCCTTACCGCTAAGAGGGCTTTGTCTAAGAAATCCTGATGACAGAAGAGCGGTCAGGATTCTGAGGGTGGTCCCCTCTGGAGACAAGCAGAGTTCACCTCATTATACGGTGCCTGTGAGTCTTCGGTGCCCTCAGGAGGGCGCTCTGCCAACCCCGCCGCAATGCCGGGGCGCAGTAGTTCCCTGCGTGTCACCCGAGGGTGGCGCGCTTCAGCAGTCACGCCAGTTGTTCCCTGCCGGTCCGCCGCTTCGGGGCACTGTGCTGGCTGCTCATGTCACACCAGAGGCCAGTCTCGAGAGACTGGTACCCCTAGTAGATTTTTTGTCAGAGTGGAAAAATCTGTCAAAAGTATCTCAGTGGGTCCTGCGAACTATAGAAAAGGGGTATGCGATTCAGTTCAAAACACGCCCACCCCGATTCAACGGGATTCTATCCACAGTGGTAGATCCCGAGCAGGCTCTGGTATTGGCACAAGAAGTGCAGACACTCTTGCGAAAGGAGGCTATAGAGAGGGTCCCTCCTCCCAGCAGGGAGTCAGGCTTTTACAGCCGTTACTTCATTGTGCCAAAGAAAGACGGAGGATTACGTCCGATTTTAGATCTGCGACAATTAAATCAAGTTCAAAATGCTGACAATAAAGCATGTCGTGTCACAAATCAGATCCGAGGACTGGTTTGTGACGATAGATCTAAAAGACGCGTATTTCCATGTGTCAATCCTTCCACATCACAGAGAATTCCTGATGTTTGCTTTCGGTGGCGAAGCATACCAATATCGGGTTCTCCCCTTCAGCCTAGCATTGTCACCCCGAACTTTTACCAAATGTGTAGATGCGGCGCTGGCGCCCTTGCGCATGCAGGGCATCCGCATTCTGAACTACATAGATGATTGGTTGATTCTCGCTCAATCAGAGCAGATGGCGGTTCAACATCGAGGTGTTGTTCTCGCTCGTATGGAAAAGTTGGGGTTGAGACTAAACGCAAAGAAAAGTGTGCTTTCTCCTGCTCAGAGAACCACTTATCTAGGCGTGGTATGGGACTCGGTGATTATGAAAGCCCATTTATCTCCGGCTCGAATAACATCAATCCTCAATACCGTCTCGGACATAAGGCAAGGCCAGTCACTCACTGTAAAACAGTTTCAGAGACTGTTGGGTCTGATGGCAGCAGCGTCCAACGTTATACCTTGCGGCCTGCTGTACATGAGACCGCTGCAGTGGTGGCTCAAAACCAAGGGGTTCTCACTGAGGGGGAATCCGTTTCATATGATCAGAGTCACGTGGCGATGCTTACGTGCTCTAGACATATGGAAGCAACCTTGGTTTCTATCCCAGGGACCTGTGCTGGGGGCTCTCAGTCGTCGCGTCACGCTAACGACAGATGCATCCCTCACGGGCTGGGGGGCGATCATGAGTGGTCGCTCGACACGGGGGCTGTGGCAGGACCATCATCTCACATGGCACATAAATTGTCTAGAAATGATGGCGGTATTTCTAGCATTGAGATACTTCCTCCCAGACCTCAGAGACAAACATGTGCTGGTCAGAACAGACAACACATCAGTAGTCTCATACATAAATCACCAGGGGGGTCTGAGATCACGCCCACTTTACAAGCTGGCGAATCAGATTCTCCTGTGGTCCCAAGGGAAACTGCTATCCCTCAGAGCAGTTTACATCCCAGGGTACCTGAATGTGGGAGCAGACATCCTGTCGAGGCAGGGGCCGAGGCCCGGGGAATGGAGACTTCATCCGGAGGTGGTGAAGCTCCTTTGGGAGAACTACGGCGAAGCCAAAGTGGATCTGTTTGCGTCTCGAGGGACGACTCACTGTCCACTGTGGTTCTCCATGTCAAACCCAGCACCTCTTGGGCTGGATGCTATGGTACAGCCGTGGCCGAGGCTACCGCTGTACGCATTTCCCTGGAGAGAGTTCGCCAGGACGGGGTCCGTCTATTATTGGTAGCCCCGTACTGGCCGGCCCGAGTATGGTTCTCGGACCTGGTATCTCTCCTGGACGGGTATCCGATGGAGATCCCAGTCAGGGAGGACCTTCTCTCTCAAGCGGGCGGTCTAATACTGCATCCCTGCCTGGAGTTATGGAAGTTGTGGGCGTGGCCTCTGAGGGGGCACATCTCATAGATTCCAGTCTCTCAATTGAGGTTGTTGAGACCATACTCCAATCCAGAGCTCCCTCCACGAGGAAACTTTACGCTCTGAAGTGGATATTATTTACTTCTTGGTGTGAAAATCATCAGTGGGATCCAGTTAACTGCCCGGTTAGCGCGGTGCTGGACTTCCTGCAGGATAGATTTTTCTACTATCCCCTTCCACACTAAAGGTGTATGTGGCGGCCCTAGCTGCTTACCACGCTCCTTTCAGTGGAGTCTCTTTGGGGAGACACCCGCATGTAACTCGTTTCCTTCGTGGCACTATGAGGATGAGACCTGCAGTTCACACGAGAGTTCCGACATGGGATTTGGCCATTGTATTACAGGGCCTGTCTATGGCCCCCTTCGAACCCATTGAAGAGGTGGCAGAAAAGTTTCTAACACTAAAAACAGTGTTTCTCATCACTATCTCGTCTCTCAAGAGAATTGGAGACATTCAAGCCCTGTCGGTTGCTCCATCTTGTCTTGAATTTGCACCTGGTAATATGAAGGCATTTCTACGTCCCAGACCGGGATATATTCCTAAGGTTCTCACTAATACTGCGAGACCTATCATGCTGCAGGCCTTCTGTCCTCCTCCGTTTACATCATCGGACCAGGAAAAGCTAAATCTGCTATGTCCAGTACGGGCATTGGATGCATATGTTCACAGAGCTGCCAACTGGAGAAAAGATGAACAGCTGTTCATATGTTTCGGTGCACTAAGAAAAGGTCTACCAGCATCTAAGCAGAGAATGAGCAAGTGGGTGGTCGAGGCCATCTCACTTGCTTATGAGGCGGTCGGGCAGCCTTCACCATTGGCTGTCCGAGCGCACTCTACAAGGAGTATGGCTGCCTCCAAGGCTTTTATTTCGGGGGTCTCCCTTTCTGACATTTGTGATGCGGCAGGCTGGTCCTCACCGCACACATTTGTAAAGTTTTACGAACTAGATCTCGGCTCCGCTCCAGGGGCACAGGTGTTACTGTGAGTTGTGCGCTTCGGCTTCACACGATCGGTCACTTGTTACTATGGCGACGTTGGTATGGCGTTCCCATAGCGTTTTTACGCAGAGCGAGTTCCCTTGAAAGGGAACGTCTCGGTTATGTATATAACCTTAGTTCCCTGATAGGGAACGAGACGCTGCGTAACTTTACCATACTCCCTGCGTGCCTGAGAGCGACTTGCTTCAGACTTTGAGAAGCTGAATGACAGTGTTTTCGGGCTGGCTTTATGGTTCCTGGTCAGTGACGTCACCCGCCTATGACGTTCCATCTCCTGATTGGACAGACTGCATACATGCTTCAGACGACATCACGCAGAGGTGTTCCCATAGCGTTTTTACGCAGCGTCTCGTTCCCTATCAGGGAACTAAGGTTATATACATAACAGAGACGTTCTTTATGACCTGAGGGATTTCTTGTAAAAAGATTTAAAATGAAAGAAAAGACGAGAGTCGCCTGTTTTTGTCTATTTTAAGTTTTAATTCAAAATGTTTGTGATTTTAACATAAAGCTTATGTTTAAATTTTTGCCACTTGCGTGAGCAACGTAATATATAAATCAAAAGAATGAATCTAATGAAATGAATAAAACGTTTAAATGTAGTACGTTTAAATGTGACATCTATGAAATATAGTGTATTCAAACAGAACCGCAATGCTGACATGCCATGTTCAGTAATCGGTTTTGGATTTGAAATAAAATAAGTAAATGTGTCTGTGATAAACAGTCATGGATCAGTCGGGCACTGCAAATGCAACATATGTGCAAACACACTAGCGCATGCTGCATATGAACTGATAATGCTTCTCCACTCTCCTCCATGCATTGCCTTTGGTCGATATTAACCAACATTTCATTTCAACTAAAATAATATCCAAAGCCTAAAGAATCACCAACGTGCACATGTCTGAATGTTTAACATGGTGCTGTGAACAGACCTGCTGCACTGATTCTGTAATGACTGAGACAAATCAGACACAGTTGTTTGTTAGTTAACCAATAGTTTTAAGCTCACTCTGGGGTCTGGCTTCCATCCCCCGAGAAGTTTTATTGCACCAATAAATGCCGCATGGAGAGCAGAGAAGAGACACACAAAAACGTGCATCTTTCCTGCATTATCCACACATAACACACACTCTCTTGCATTAATGCATAGACAGATTGTTCTATAAATGAACATTAACATTCCCAGTAGATGAAATATTATCCATTATTGCCATTGCTGTGTTACAATCATTGTATTCACGTATGTATGTGTATGTTTTATGATACATTCAAGGTAACTTCAATCATGCCATGTTTAGTGTTTATGAGTTTGTATCAAAACGATTTAAATGCTTGTGTGTGCGTTTTGTCCATACCTGCGCAACACATCAGTATTACAAGAATCTTTATTAGTTCTTATTCAAAGACTCAGCTTGTTAATCGGCCTGGTCATAAAAGCCCGGACAAGGGGGTGTGTTGTCACCCGGAAATACAACACCTTCATTGGCTGTATCAACCTTAAGAGGTTGGACTTTGACCAGAGGTTAAAAGCTAGAGAACAATGCCACTCCCTCTCTTTTCCTTGCTTCTGGACGACCGAACGGATCTCCTTGTGGCCAGCCTAGGCCAGGCCTTTAGGCCTACAAACTAGCCATGTGCTCAACATCCAACATAGAAAAGACTGGCAAGTATCATACATTTTAACACTAAACAGCGATTTAGTATTAATTTGTAAGACTTACCTTTGCCATTGCTGAAGAAACTGATGACTCCTTTCCAGATTGTCTTTGACTTTTTCCTATAGCTCTAGTAACAGTACCTCTTCCGGTTCAACCCTATCATTACTCATTCTTACCTGCAGTACGTATGTGTGTGACCTTCATGTATGTTATGTGTTTGTTAGTTTAGTTATGTGTTTGTGAGTTAGTTAATAAAGATTTTGCACAATACATGTTTGGTTCTGACTCCGTCTGCTAATAAATTGACTCTTAAGTGATTTAGATCAACGCAGCGCTGCTTTGTGTATAGTGGTAACCATAGAAACGCTATATCACTGCTGCTCCATAAGCGCCACCTACTGTCAGAGAGTGAATCTGCATCTTCATTCAGTCCGTCTGCTGATTGTGTTTTGTGCAGGTGTCTTATGTAGCATCATTTCACAAAGCTAAAGTCAGACCATGCTGTTTCTGCTGTTAATCTTGAAATTATACAATAATTTAAATTAAAAACAACTGCTCATGTGCATAACATCTGGGATTGTGATAAAAATGCAGCACCTCTAATATAAAAAAGAAACACATATTTTTTGAACAATTAAAAAAAAAAACTGCAACCAGTATCAGAATCGGCCAATTTGCTTCTAAAAAATCAAAATAGGAGCATCACTAATAAAACAACATTAAAGGTCCCCTAGAACATGTTTTTAAAAGATGTAATATTTACATTACATTTACATTTATTCATTTGGCAGACGCTTTTATCCAAAGCGACTTACAAGTGAGGAATACAACAAGCGAGTCGTCATGACGAGGCAAAAAGACAAGAAGTGCTCATAATACAAGTTATAGGCAGTGCTCAGATTATCCTAAACTACAATAGAGAGGGATTAGAGGAAGTGAAAGGATAGGAATAAGAAGTTTTTTGTTTTTTTTTAAGATGAGGTTAAGTGCTCACAAAAGAGATGGGTTTTCAGCTGTCTTTTGAATATTGCCAGGGATTCCACATTCCGGATGAAGGCAGGAAGATCATTTCACCAGCAAGGGACAGTGAATGAGAATGTTCTGGAAAGTGATTTCGTGCCTCTCTGTGATGGTACCACAAGCCTTCACTCCTTTAATGAGCGCAGGCTTCTGGTAGGAGTGTAGACTCGTAAGAGTGAGTGGAAGTAGGAGGGTGCTGAGCCTGTGGTGGATCTGTAAGCAAGCGTCAACGCCTTGAATTTGAAGCGAGCAGCAAGTGGTAGCCAGTGAAGAGAGATGAAGAGAGGCGTGACGTGGGCTCTTTTGGGCTCGTTGAAGACGAGACGTGCTGCTGCATTCTGAATCATTTGTAGAGGCTTGATTGTGCATGATGGCAGTCCAGCCAGAAGTGCATTGCAGTAATCAAGCCTAGAAATGACCAGAGCCTGGACCAGAAGTTGTGTTGCATGTTCTGTTAGAAAGGGCCTGATTTTCCTGATGTTGTATAGTGCAAATCTGCATGACTGAGCTGTCTTTGCAATGTGGTCTTTGAAGGTCAGTTGATCATCAAGGATTACTCCAAGATTTCTGGCCGAATTTGATGGGGTAATTGAGGATGTGCCTAGCTGGATGCTGAAATCGTGATTTAGAGTCGGATTGGCAGGGAAGACGAGAAGCTCAGTCTTAGCCAGGTTGAGCTGTAGATGATGTTCTTTCATCCATGCCGAGATGTCCGCCAGACAGCTTGAGATTCGTGCAGCTACTGTGGGATCATCTGGTTGGAATGAAAGGAAGAGTTGTGTGTCATCAGCATAGCAATGGTAGGAGAAACCATGTGCCTGAATGATGGGACCAAGTGATGTAGTGTAAATGGAGAAGAGGAGGGGTCCAAGAACTGAACCCTGAGGAACACCGTGGTCAGCTGATGAGCTTTGGATACCTCCCCTCTCCAGGCAACCCTGAAAGACCTTCCTGTGAGATAGGATTCAAACCAGAGAAGTGGAGCTCCTGTGATGCCCAGTGATGAGAGGGTGGACAGGAGGATCTGATGATTCACTGTGTCAAAGGCAGCAGATAGATCGAGTAGAATGAGAACTGATGATTTGGAATCAGCCTTTGCAATCTGCAGGGATTCAGTGACCGACAGCAGTGCAGTCTCAGTCGAGTGGCCACTCTTGAAACCAGATTGATTGACATCCAATTGGTTGCTCTGTGAGAGGAAAGATGACACCTGGTTGAAAACAACTCATTCAAGTGTTTTTCCTATGAATGGTAGGAGAGAAACAGGTCTGTAGCTGTCTACAAGAGACATGTTTAATGTGGGTTTCTTAAGCAGTGCGGTTACCCGACCTTAATATAAGTCTGAGGTGTCTCCTGAATGTGTCTGTGAAGTTTCAGCTCAAAATACCCCATAGATTTTTTTAAATTAATTTTTTTAACTGCCTATTTTGGGGCATCATTAACTATGCACTGATTTTTTCAGCGCGCCGCCCCTTTAATTCACGTGCTCCCTGCCACACGAGCTCTCGATTATATTACAGCTCATTTACAAAGTTCACACAGCTAATATAACCCTCAAATGGATCTTTACAAGATGTTCGTCATGCATGCTGTATGCATGCTTCGAATTATGTGAGTAAAGTATTTATTTGGATGTTTATATTTGATTCTCTATGAGTTTGAGGCTGTGCTCCGTGGCTAACGGCTAATGCTACACTGTTGGAGAGATTTATAAAGAATGAAGTTGTGTTTATGAATTATACAGACTGCAAATGTTTAAAAATTAAAATAGCGATGGCTCTTGTCTCCATGAATACAGTAAGAAACGATGGTAACTTTAACCACATTTAACAGTATATTAGCAACATGTTAAAGAAACATTTAGAAAGACAATTTACAAATATCACTAAAAATATCATGTTATCATAGGTCATGTCAGTTATTATTGCTCCATCTGCCATTTTTGCTGTTGTTCTTGCTTACCTAGTCTGATGATTCAGCTGTGCACAGATCCAGACGTTAATACTGGCTGCCCTTGTCTAATGCCTTGAATATGAGCTGGCATATGCAAATATTGGGGGCGTACATATTAATGATCCCGACTGTTATGTAACAGTCAGTGTTTTGTTGAGATCCGCCTGTTCTACGAAGTCTTTTAAACAAATGAGATTTATATAAGAAGGAGGAAACAATTTGTGTTTTAATGAGCAGTGTAATAGTTTCCTTGAGATTCCTTTAAATATCTGAATTTATAGAAGAAAAACAGCTTATAAATGATTTTAGAAGGCTTTTATTTTGAAGTTAATCATTTGTCATTCTGTGAGTGAAATGTGTTGTTTGGCTTCATTAATGTGGGTAAAAATACTGTAAAAGAGTTTTATCTTGTAAACCTGTTTCTTCTTTCATAAACAGTTTCACATTTCTTCACATTTTTAAGGTGTAATTTCAACAACATTGTGTTTCGATCTCTGTATCTAAAGATACAAAAGTGTGGAAGACATTATTGTAAATAAAAGTCTTATTGTGTTTATGTTCTAGATTCACCATGAGCTTTTTAACGTTTACTTTTGATATTATCATTTATTACTACTATTATTAATAATATTTTATGTATTATTAGTAGTAGCAATTTTTTAATTATTATTATTAATGTTTATTTATGATTAGATTGATCAGATTTTCACTTTATTGATTAATAATGACTCTGTTATGTTGTAATGCATTTGTTCTTTCATATCATGTGAATGTATTTTCAGAAACGGCCTCATTTCAAACACTGTATTTCCTTTCAGCGATGAGTAAATGCATAAATATCAGTAAATATGTAGTTTTAAGCCTTATAAGCCTGTGTATGAAAGTAAAGTTGTGTTTTACAAAAATAAAATTGTGACAAGAATAAAAACAAGACAAAAATGTTATTTAAGAACTTTTATTTAAGAACAGAAGTTGTTCTAGTGTTTTAGAGAGTTTGGCAAGGTTGAAGAAAGTGTGATGTTTTGCCCAAACTCCAGTGGATCTCTTGTGCTGTTAATGTCAGGTGTATTTCAGTATTGCTGTCCTTCAACTGTTGCATCTGCAGCGACACTATGGACCTCGCTTATCTTGTTGTCCAAGAGTTCCCATAGGTTCTGCTCCAGATTAAAAAGTTTGTCGAGACAAACTTTAAGTTGGCTTGAAAAAGCCGGTCCAGAAAGTTTGAAGAAGTTTTAAAAGTTTAAAAGTTTAAGTTAGTTAGTTTAGTAGTTTAAGTTAGTTTAGTAGGTTTGATAGATAGATAGATAGATAGATAGATAGATAGATAGATAGATAGATCAAATGATAAAAATTTGACAAGAATGCATACTCAACCAGGGCAGGGATGGGCAGTAGTTATATGTATTTCAAATATAAAATAGGATTTTGTAATGTGTATTTGATAGGGTTGATGAAAATGGCTTTATATTTTGTATTAAAATACTTTAGTGTTTTGTAGTTTTAAAATACTGTAAAATACTTTGTAAGAAGTCTACAGGATGAAATCATAAAAACGCAGCCTCTGATTGGTGCTTACTCAGTAGTTTGCCCAGACTTGAGATGAGAACAGAAACAGTGTAGGCTGCCAGCTTTCCATAAACTGCTATAATTTTTAAATAAATGTTCTTACTACACCCTGACAAGTTCTGTTGCTACTTTCTGATTACGTTTATGACTACATTTAAACATACTGATCATTTAATAATTGCTGAAATGTTTGTTTTCAACTTCAAATTTAACTTGTCCAGTAATTGATTAATAAATATTTGATTGCTGAACATTGTACCCTAATTGAAGAAGCTGTTTACTAGGACCATGATTGCATAATTGACTGCCTGACACATAATATATTATTATATTTATGATTAACAATCAAATGATTAATTAGTTAGAAACTGGTTGCTGTGGATACAGGTGCCATCAGTTGTCTTCTTATGAAAGACTTGTTTGTCACTGATGCAAAGTAGGCCCTTCCTTACCAAACACCAAGTAACTAAATTAGGACACAATTATGAGTTATTCCCCATCTGTGAAACATTAAACTGCTGGTTACTTTAAACATAGCCTTCATCTGGGAGATCACATGGATATGTGAGTATTTGATCTGTTAACTGGTTGCATATGTCAGATTTATGGCATGACTGGCAGAGAAAAGCTATCAAACATTGTTTACTTAATCAACTGAGTCCTGATGAAGAGAGAGGCCAACTGATGGAAGCTTTGTGAAGAAATGTCATGCTCTCTTGTAAAAGTGTTTTTAGTATTTTTAAAATAGTTTATTTTGACACATGGTGTGGCTAATGTATTTTGTAGTTTATTTTGATACACTTAAAAATAAGGTATTTTATTTTAAAATACAGTTTGATGTATTTTTGCATAACCCTGGACCAGGATTAATTACATCTCCACAATCAAAAATAAATCTATTACGACTGTCACTATTAAAGTGAAATATGAAAATAAATGAATGAGTAAATGCGAGATTATGTTTTAAACTTTTTTCCCCACTGTTGAGCATTATAACCAATCACACACGTTTCTGTTGAGCTCATGATGCAATGACAAATCAAATGAGTCAGATTATTACAGGTGAATTAAAAACGCCATATTAGTCAATCAGTGGGTGCGGGTCACAGGGCCTCTCTGGCAGCCTTTTCGTCCTGCTTTGTTTGGAGATGGCCTGAATTTACACGACAATTTGGAAAAATATAACTTTTGGCAGCCACATCTGTTGCTGACCGTGACGTTTTTTTGAAAATACGTCACACCCTCTTTAAAATTTGGTCGACAACAGATATATATTTTTTCCGTCACTGAGCACAATAGTTGTTTTAATTGTAAAACATGAGCGTTTTCTTTTTCCTTCATCTAATTTGAAGGTGGCTGCTTTGCAGAAATAGTCCGGTTGGCATCTGCAGCGAATCGGTCCTGGCCCTGGGCCTGATAAAGACTTGGTGTCGCCATCTTGAGGGTACGAAAAAAATACACAATACACAATGCATAATGCAAATAATAAACGTTATTTTTACAATCAATTTAAAACAATAGTCATGTAAGAGTAATAACTATTATATGTCATTATTCATAACAGTTATCAGATGTTATTTAAAAAATGATTTTGTGTGTGTACTAAAGTTTAAAACTTAATTAGTTCAGTGTTTTCTATATTTTTAAACACATCTATAAATTAAAGCCATAAGTGCGTAAATAATTATTCCATAAACGATTCCTGTCAGTGCGCCATAGCCTACAAGAATGACCCACACAAAAATGTTTACTGTATTCTTTTAGTAGACATTAACCATTTTTAAATGATCAAGAGCACTAATTGACAATAATGATGTTTTTCAGTTACAAAAAGTTACTGTCATAACAGCTTAAACATTTCTAGGAATGCCGTCTGCTAGATGAATGCATCATATTGTGTCAAATTCGTACATTTAATCATTAAATTAGTTACAAGACGCAACATGCACTTCTTGTTACGCAAATTTTATTGTGACGCTTTAATAATTGAATTATATTATCAGAAAACCGAGCTGTACACATTTGGGTTTATGACTGCTATACATTTACCTGCCACAAGATGGCTCTGTTTTCAATATTCTTAATGTTTCAGATATTTCTCCGAAACAGAGAACAGCTCAATTCGTGTTTTCGGTACGGGTGTGTCAAGCTGAACAAAAAGGCTGTTTCTCAGTCAGTGGGCATCTGACCACCACTTTACCTGACTTCCTTACATTATAAAGTACTTCTCCAGTGGGTAAGGCGAGTCAGGTAAAGTGTTTAAAAACCACCCATTGTGGTTTAACAATGCCCACATGATTGGGTAACACCCACGTGATTCTGCACACCTCAGACAGGTCCAAGGCGACCACCTTTCCATTTCGGACCAGTGTCATCCTTACAGGTCTGGAAAATAAGTCAGAAGTAAGTACAGCATAGTTTGTGATGTTCTGTTGCCTTCTTGAGGGTGAGAGAAGTGCACAGAATACTTATGAATCTTGAATATGAAAAATATACATAATGTGAACAAGGGTTTTTGTTTCTTTTGTTGTGGAAGGCTGAGGAGAAGGTTGGTGTCAGTGCTAGAATGCCTACATTTGTTGGACGTGGATCATTATTGAGGGAACTTTTAAATAAAACTTTTTCAGTACAAAATCTTTTCATATTTTACAACATAAAGACAATAAATAAATATAAATGATCTCAAATGAAAATAAAATAACTAAATACAAAACACTACTATCAATACTATTGCTAAACTAAACAATCAAAACTACTAAATTACTACAAATGTTACAATTTGAACTACTAAATTACTATTACTGAAATGAAAAATGATCTGAACTGCTAAACTAAAAGAGTAATCTAACTATTACTATAAAATTTAATCTGATTGAACAATGAAAAATGAAATAACTATTCAGATTTGAATCTTCATCAGCAAACTGATCTCCATAACACGTTTATGCACACGTGTAATTTTTAGGTTGAGTTTCTCAATGAGATCTTCATGGTACAGTGTGGTGGGAATGTTAAACTCATTGAAGTCGCTGCACAGAAGTGTCAGAGAGACTTCCCTGCTGACTGGATACTCCGATGACTTCCATGAGGTGCGTGACTTCCTCCCTTTCGTCATCTGGATTTTAACAAAAAGACAATTTACACTTAGGTTTACATCCCCTAAAAAGCACAGTGAATGTATGAGCTTATAGATATCTGTGACATTGCACCCTACTATTTACACAACAAATGAAATATTGCTATAGCAGAATTACATCAACCATGTGACCAGTGAAGAGAGTGGCTAATGCTACAAATGTAATTTTAATCAATTTATTTATTTGGTGCTTCTAACTTCATGTTAGACTGAATAACCTGCTTATTCTATGCACAGTTCACATATCCATATAATTAAAGAGTAAAGTAATGTGTATTTTGCTCCCAGCTCTGAATTTTGGCCCGAACCCCCCGGTGTGGTAAAAATAGATCGAACTAGAAGTGTAAATGCTGCCATTTAAATTGTGTATATAATTTATGTATAACTTTTTATTTTGGTTTCTAAAATCACTTTCATAATTAATAATTTAAGTTGTGTTTGTTATTTGTGTTTATACATTATTTTATTTATTATAAGTTGCAGTACTTTTATTTTGAAGGCTCGGTTCAAGTTCATGCGCAAATGCTGACTTCACGTCAGATTCTCAGCTCCTGCAAGCAAGCGGCAAGCACGGACATTTTGTATGCTCCAATAAAGTTTTATTCTCTAGGACTTGAACACTCACAAGGAAAATTATAAGATTATTTCCCTTTCGTGCAGCATGCAGCCAACGAGTTTTCACGGTGGATTTGAAGAAAAGTCGAAAAGAAAAGTTGTGTCTGCGCATGCTTGGAGGGAGATACAAGAAGAGGAAATAAACTGATAAAGTGTCAACAAACAGAGGTAAAGCTGCTGAATTTATACCTCCTTGACATTAGTTGAGTTAATTAACTGAATGCTCTCCACCTGTGCTAATTGGGTTCATTATCTGAACTTGCTCCTCCTGAACTTGAATAAAACATCATTACTTACTAGGGGTGTAACGACACTCATGTCATGATTTAATGCATATCTCGATACTGAAGTCACGATACAATACTATCACGATTTTTTTAAACCAAAATGGCAAAGTGAAGGTGTAATGCTATAACTTTGGAGAAGCCTGTTGCTATTATTATGAAAAGCAAATGTCATTTTCCTCAGTGTGACGAGGTTTAGAAAAAGGAGAAATTTCAACAATCATCTGTACATCCACTCTAGCCCTTTCATGCACGAATTATGATATGCTACTTCTTTTTCAAAAGTGTTTTATTACTCTTTAGGCATGAAAAAAAAAACATAATCACCTTAATTTTTTTCAAACATGCATTTTATAAGGAGTTGGTGAAATGTCCACTAGAGTGGACAACGCGCATTCGAAGAACAGATTAAATATGTGTTTGAGAAAACAATTATTAAAAATAAATATTGTAAACACTATAAAACATGTATTTTTTGCTCTTTAGCATTGTGTTCATGTATTTTGAACATATTCCAGAACTTTTAACAGTCTCTGTTATTTTTTTTTTTTTTGCACTTGCAAAAGTTGACCAGTTGGTGGCACTGTATTGACACATTAGGGTCCGCTGCCACTGTATTGACTAAAAAAAATGAGGACATCAAGGAGCAATATAATTTTTAAAATATCCAAGTATTGATTTTGTGATTTGAGGAAATTGATTAATCATGTGTGGATATCATACATCACTGACTATATTTAGACTACAATGTATAGTACAGTTTATAGAGTTTTTTAATATTGAGAGTTATACAGTCATAGTTCTGTTCAGTGTACAGTCATTTTAGTTTAACATTATTCATTGTTTTAAAGTCATTTTAGTTTAACATTATTCATTGTTTTAAACTTATTTTAGTTCAACATTATTCATTGTTTTAAAAGTCATTTTAGTAAAACATTATTCATTGTTTTAAAGTCATTTTAGTTAAACATTATTCATTGTTTTAAAGACATTTTAGTAAAACATTATTCATTGTTTTAAAGACATTTTAGTTTAACATTATTCATTGTTTTAAAGTCATTTTAGTTTAACATTATTCATTGTTTTAAAGTCATTTTAGTTAAACATTACTAATTGTTTTATTTTGTAATGTTTGTAATAGAGCCGTTAGTCTGAGATCAATTCTTTATTCTAGTGAAGTTTAGAGCAGATCCGTTAATCTGAGATCGATTGCTCATGTCACGCTCTCTCTCACGGTATCGCGAGAGTTTCTCCATGCGGGTGAACGTTATCAGGTGAGATCGCGAGAATTGGCTCATACGAGTAAACGGCATCACTGGAAAACATCACTCATCATCTGTTGTGATCATTCTCCGTTTATTCTCAGGTAACGGATCACTAAAGTTATTATAATGCATGTAGAAAACGAGTTTAAATGTTGATGACGTGTGTGTGTTATTTGAAAGAGAGTAAAAGTTTATTTTGAGTGTGTCAGTGTGTGTTCAGGAGTGGAGCACGTGGTAGCCGGGCCTAACGCATGGGTGTGTGATGCTATTATGGGTTTCGCCATGAGGAAAAGCTAAAAGGCTTTTATATAGTTTGTGTTATACTGTTTATTGTTACAGCTTTAAATGCATTAATTTGATGAGGAAATCTCAGATTATTGACATGAATTAAACTGAGTGACGAAGTGATCTCACTACAGTATTGTTAATGGAGATTTGAGCCAAAGCTAGCTTTAGCAGCCTACAGGTACACAAGTTAAAGCCCTTTTCAGTCAACCGTTAGCTGTTAGCATCCGACTAACACTTAGATACGGTGTGAGTGTGATGTGTTAACACTTCCTCTCTCTCTTCGCCTCTCCTCACTTGGTTTCACCCTCTGTTTGAGCTCTCACGTACTTTCCTGTCTCAGTTAGGTTGGTCCTTCCCCTTATTTTATCTTTGACTACTCCTCTACAGGTTATTAGTAGCCTAATTCCTGTTCTTCTCTACCCCTGCTCACTCATTAGTGCTCTAGTTCATGAAGTACGGTTACCGTTTAAATGCACTGTGAGCCCCAGAGAGAACTAGAAACGTTTCCCAGTGTTTTTTTCTGCTGCGTCCCAATTCACCTACTTATGCTACGTCCTAAAAGTATGTACTGTTTTTGTAAAGAGTAAGTACATACTTTTGAGTGTAGCCGAAGAGCAAGCTTTGGGACATAGACCTCGTCATAACAGCATCTTTAACGGACGTTCTGTCGATTAGTTACGCAGCCTGTAATCATTTAAACTGCCCTGTCAATCATCTTGTCACAGATAAAATCCTCCACATTAAATCCTACCATTTCTGAGAGAAATGTAGTCGCACGTTGATCTGCCAGTCATGGTTCTTCCATACGGGGAGATCTCCTCATCTTTGCTTAAATCTTTGATGCATTTAAAAGTTAATGACCAAACGCATCGTTATAAAAGTCCACAATGCTGTTGCAGATGAAATATAATGTGGATAACATTTAATAAATATCTTTTCGTCAGTTTAGATACTGATTATTAATCATTCAAGCCCCTTTATCTTAACCGCTCTGTTTAACCGTCGGTCTCCACATCCGTTGTGTTTGTAGTTTTTTAACACTTTTTACTCGTATTTGTAGTTCTAATCGAATCCTCATCAACAGCGCAATGTGTTATGGGCAATATTAGCCATTACAAGTGTGCACGGATCTGCACTTCGGATTCTAACCGGAAAAAGTAGACCATCCGGGTATCTTTGGGATACTCATTTCAACATTCTACGATTTGGGACATACTAATTCTTTTTTAGAATACTATTTAGGACTGATAGTATGTGAATTGGGACGCAGCAGTCTTATTTCTCATGGCCACGAGTTAAATGTGTAAACAACCTGTGCAACCTGGAATTATCAGAAATGGATAAGACTATAATATTTTTAATTAAGTAAAAGCACAGAATTAAGAAATGATTATATTAACATGTTGCCTATTGTGCGACACCTACAGCAGCATTCGAATGAAGTTTATCAATAAATACTAGAATATGCTGTTTTTTATCACCTTAGGGGCAGCTTAAATGACACCTTTTTAACTGAAAACAGAAGACTTTTAATGCGTTTTTGCCAACGCTAAAATGTGCTTTTAATATACTCTCTGTATTTAAAAAAGTATTTAGATACTACTTGTAGTACATTTGAACCCATAGTGTACTACAAGTGGTAACTAAGTATATTTTTTAAATACAGAGAACTAACCGATCCAGCCCTAAAGCTTCAGTGGATTACAGCAGTAAATCGAGTGAATCCAGTGGGAGGAAAATGCTGTCGTGTTTGAAAACATGCCGCTGATTGGGAGCGTTAAATAGCAAATGTGTGTAGTATTTAAAAATATTCAGGCAAATATATACAGTGACAGGAAACTGAGGGTGTGTGCTGACGTCTGACTCTTTCTTCTGTTTATTAAGTGTCTTCTGGAAGTCAAAGAAATTCCAGGTCAACCCGACAGTTCAGAGGAGAAGAAAAGATCTACAAATATTATCTGAGGTGAGTGTTTCATCTTTGTTTAGTTGTGTGTGTGTGTGTGTGTGTGTGTGTGTGTGTGTGTGTCATTGGTAACTTTGTGCTTCTGAGACTTTAAAGCTGTGCTGAAGTCATACTGATGATTTTATTTGAGTTCCTCATGTCACGATCGAACAGATGATCAAGAGTGTCTTGGTAAGTGAATCACAGAAGGCAGATATTGTTGTCACATGCTGTGAAATCACTGTTTTCTCTGCTGTATTGTGTTTATTAGTGAGTCTGTGATTCCTCAAACAGTATTTCTTATCATGCGCTCTGATCTCTTTGAGAGAGAAACTATCGCTCATCATCTTCATGTCATTTGTAGACAGTTTTGATATAATACTGCCTCGTTCTGTCTATATGATGAACTCATAACAGAGTCATTCATTGAAACCAGCAGCACTGAAATTAACTGGAAGTGTTGAACACAACAGTGTTGTAGAAATATAGAAATACCTCTCAAATATCCCACTGCGAAAATAAAGCAAACATAAATACATACAATTTGTTTGCTTTTGAATGCAGATGTGTGAAATATGTGATAAAATATGCATAATAAAGCACATGATCTGATGAACACAGAGAAATATTTTTTAATATATATATTATTTTTCCAATTGTGCTAATCAGAAAGAAGAAAATCATATACACATAGGATGGCTTGAGGCTGAGTAAAGCTTGGGATAATTTTCATTTGAAAGTGAACTAATCCTTTAAAGGGACACTCCACTTTTTTTGAAAATAGGCTCATATTCCAACTCCCCTAGAGTTAAACAGTTGAGTTTTACCTTTTTCGAATCCATTCAGCCGATCTCCGGTTCTGGCGGTACTACATTTAGCATAGCTTAGCATAGTTAATTGAATCTCATTAGACCGTTAGCATCTCGTTAAAAAATGACCAAAGAGTTTTTATATTTTCTTCTATTTTAAATTTGACTCTTCTGTAGTTACATTGTGTACTAAGACCGATGGAAAATGAAAAGTTGTGATTTTCTAGGCCGATATGGCTAGGAACTATGCTCTCATTCCGGCGTAATAATCAAGGAACTTTGTTGCCGTACCATGGGTGCAGCAGGCGCAATGATATTACGCAGCGCCTGTGACCCCCTGCCCGAAAATGGTAAAACTCAACTGTTTAACTCTAGGGGAGATGGAAAATGAGCCTATTTTCAAAAAAAGTGGAGTGTTCATTTAACCCTTTCGAGCGTGAGTTTAAAATATTCTAACTGTCCCCCCAGAGTGAGTTTTTTTAAGGCGACCGTTATTTTAGAACGTTTGCCTTTAATGTTTCCATAGCGACGCGTCATGCGTGTCACGAGCGCTGAACGCAGCCACAATAACGCTGTATGACCGATGGATCGCTATTATTTTGTTTTTCCTTGTTTATTTAAAATATTCACAAACTTGCTTACCATGTCATCAACTATCTGATATTCCGATCCTCAAATATGTGTAAGTGAGTGTGTTTTGTCATTTAAAAACCTTTATATATGATCTTTATCTTGATCTATAACGCGAGATGGGCGCCGCCATCTTAGTTTGCGCTGCAGTTCACAGAGTTCTGTCAGTCGGATTTACAGCAGGTGAATTCATCAGTTTCTCCCGAAATATATGCAAGTAAGTGGCTGGTGAACTGGAAGAATAATAGAGTAAACTATGTCGTTTCTTGGGCCCATTATGTGTGTCTGATATGAATAAATGTCGGCAAATTGTATATGAATGGATTGTTATTGCTCCTTCCACTGATGTCTGACATCAGTGTGTATTTTATAAACTCTAAATATATTGTTTTAATGGTGCTTATGCGTATTTAAATGTCTGAAACCTTAAAAGAAACATTATGTGGCTGAAAACACTGCATAGTTGTGATATATATACAAGAGCTGCGCGCGTCCGTCTTGCAGCCAGAGCGTGAAAGTGCAGTTTGAATCTGGCAGTTATGTGACGTCGCTGAACGTTCGAAATCCCATATGTAGGACCGTACGCCCAGGGGCACAGAAATAAAAATCCCACATGTGGGACCGTACCGCTCAAAGGGTTAAGGAGTCACAGAAAAACATCATGTTTTTGCTTCAACTCAAAAAGCAGCATTTACAGAATAGGATAATAATTGATTTGTGGGGTGTTTTGAGCTGAAACTTCACAGACACATTCTATGGGAGACCTGAGACTCATCTTGAATTATATTATATTATCTTGTACAAAGGATAATTTCAGGACTTAAACAGATGTGTTTGAATGAGTTCACTGAGTCCTGATCCAATCACAGCTTCATTTCATAATCCAAATTACATTTAAGTGCTTAGTTTAACATGTAATATGTGGACCTACTTCAGATCTTTTATTTTGTCCTGCAGCTATTAATCGGTGAAGGGTGATGGCATCAGTTAAAGAGCAGCTCAATAAATCACTGTATGAACTGTTAGAAGATGATCTAAAGGTGTTTCAGTGGCACTTAAGGAATGATCATGAGAGCATATCAAAGTCTGACATGGAGAATACAGATAGGTTAAAAACTGTGGATAAGATGGTGGAGTGTTTCGGACCAGAAGAAGCTGTGAAGATCTCGGTGGAGATCCTGAGGAAGATAAACCAGAATAATCTGGCTGAGCAGCTGGAGAACAAACTCAAGCAAGGTAATGTTTAATTTGTTGTGATGTTATTGACAGGCAAAATGGAGATGTGCTGCTGTTAGAGCTCATTCAGAAGAGATATGGGGTAAATAACAATCACTGCCTGTACATGGAAACAAGAAAATATAACAGCAAGCAACAACTACAGGACCAAGAAGATCAGCAGCAGATCTTATAGTCTTAAGTACATTTAATTGATCAGTGTCTGATTTTACTAATGGTTAAATGGTTTACAGTGACATTACTGCACTATCAGCATTAATCAAGGTGTATCCATCACCATATATGTTCCCAGCTTAAGCATAATCAGTGTAAGATGTGCATGTAAACACAATTGTGGTGCAAGAGTATATTGAATATAGCAGAAGTGCAGTTTTTATCACATGTGATGTAGTTATGTTTGTAATTGGAACTGCAGACCAGGTTACAAATTACATTTATGTTTCATTAAGAATTTATGAAAGTCATGATCACTTGTTTCAATCTTTTTTAAAGGCTCATCTGCAGACGACAGTCAAGCTACTCTTCATGATTACACAGAGACCATCCTTAAACTGAAGAACAAATTAAAACAGGAATACAAGCAGATATTGGTTGGTAATTCACTGACGGGTCATCAGAAAAACCTGAACGATATTTACACTGATTTATATGTGGTGGAGAATGAGACTGGAGGAAGAGAAAATGACCATGAGGTGAGACAGATTGAATTGAATCAGAAACAATATGATGCCAAGGACACACCAATCCAGTGCAATAATATTTTTAAAGTCAATGAAAACAAAAAGGTGCTGATGATGGGGATCGCAGGGGTAGGAAAAACTGTGTCTGTCAATAAATTCATCCTTGACTGGGTTGAAGGAAAAGAAAATCAGGATATAGCCTTCATTTTCCCTCTGCCGTTCCGTGAGCTAAACCTGATTACAGAGAACTGCAGTCTCATGGGACTGATTCATGAATACTTCTTTAGTGATCCTAAAGAACTGCCCTCTCTTCCTGAAGGTGATGGTAAGGTCTTGTTCATTTTTGATGGGCTGGATGAATGTCGCTTCCCTTTGAGGTTTAAAGAGGGAGGCAGATTTACAAATGTTTATGAAAAAACAACAGTGAATAAGATTGTTACAAGCCTTATCAAGAGACATCTGGTTCCCTCTGCTCTCATCTGGATCACATCCAGACCAGCAGCAGCCAGTCTGATACCCCGAAACTACATTGATCAGGTGACTGAAGTTCGAGGATTTAACGATGAGCAGAAAGAGCAATACTTCTTCAAAAACAGTTGTTCTGAGGTTGCTGGAAACATCATCCATCACATCAAGAAATCCAGGAGTTTGTACATCCTGTGCCACATCCCCGTCTTCTGCTGGATCTCCCTCACTGTTCTTCAGCCTTTACTGGCTCAAGACAGTAATGACAAAACACCAACAACTCTCACAGGGATGTACACAAGCTTCTTAATTTCTCAGCAGCAACACATGAAAGAAAAATACTGTGATGATCGTGAAGCCAATGCAATGCATTTTGATCAGATTATTCTGAAGCTTGGGAAGCTGGCTTTTCAGCAACTAGAGAAAGGAAACCTAATTTTCTACAAAGAAGATCTTGAGCAATGTGGACTAGATGTCAGTGAAGGGTCTGTTTACTCTGGGTTATGTACTCAGATCTTTCAGGAGGAAAAAGCTGTTTCAGCAAGAAGCATTTACAGCTTCGTACATCTCAGCATCCAGGAGTTCCTTGCTGCTCTCTATGTGTTTTTGATCAGCAAAGACAAGAAAGAAAACCCATTTCTTCAATCATGGACAGGAAAACTGGAATGGACTCTGTCCAAAAAGCCACTTTTTCAGCTCCATAAGGCTGCAGTCAAAAAGGCTTTGCAAAGTGAGAACGGACACCTGGATCTTTTCCTCCGGTTCCTTCTGGGTCTCTCACTGGAGTCCAATCAGAGTGACCTGAAGGAACTACTGCCAGGACTGGAATTCAAAACAGAGAACCTGAAAAGCACTGCTGACTTTATCAAAAAGAAGATAGAGAAGGAGAAATCAGTAGAGAGGACCATAAATCTCTTCTACTGTTTGAGTGAGCTGAAAGATGACTTTGTGGAGGAAATCCAGAAGAATCTTAGCTCAGGAAATTTTTCAGAACAGAAGCTTTCCTCTGCTCAGTGGTCTGGTCTGGTGTTTGTGCTCCAGATGTCAGAAGAGACTCAAGAGACCTTTGAACTACAGAAATTCAGTAGATCTGATAAAGCAGTGAGAAGACTGTTGCCAGTGATCAAAAACACCAGAAGAGCACTGTAAGAGTCTCCGCTACAATCATTTATATACAGTTAGTTATTTTAATTGGGCTTTAATCTTAAACAGGTGATTTGATGGACAAGACTCTTCATAATAAATATCAATGTGTGGTGATATTAAATTCCAAGGATTTTCCATCATCAGACAAGCTGTGTCAGGCATCAGGCAAAACTCAGGAACCTGAGCTTTACCCATTTTATTAGTTTTATTATTATAATTTTACAATAAATTAAAGAAACTGAAAATGTTTTTTTTTTTTTTTTTTAGCTTTGCTTACATCAATTCAGTCAAAAGTTTTTCCAAATTAAACCCAACCTAATAAACATTTCTGCATTACTGTTGGTTTTGTTCTCTACACAGGCTACATAGTTGTAATCTCACTGCTCTGTCTTGCGAGAGTTTGTCTTCAGCTCTACAGTCCTCAAACTCTGTCCTGAGAGAGCTGGACCTGAGTAACAATGACCTGAAAGATTCTGGAGTGAAGCTTCTTTCTGATGGACTAAAGAGCCCAAACTGCCATCTGGAGATATTGAGGTAAACTGTTTTAAAATAATTAACAAAATACTGTCAGAATAAATGATTTTGTCACAAAATGTGGCATCTGCTCTCAATGGAATGTGATTTCCATAACATTGCACCGGTCTCGAATCTCTCATGGAGGATCTTCGGAAGCATAAAAGGGGGAGCAATGACAGTGAAGGACAAGAGAGGACCAGGCCTGGGGCCGTTTCAATAAGGAGGTTCAACCAACTCTGAATTAAAACTTGAACTCTGAGTTGACTTAGCCTGAAATGGATCAGCACAATGCGGATTCGAACCCAGTCAGTCGCAACACAAGTTAATTCTCTGCACCCAACACACTACTGCCTACACCACTGCAGCCACAAGAACGTACGTCAGTTTTAACCTGGTCTGACATTGGTGGGTGGGTCTACTGTAAATTTCCACTTAGTAATAGACACTCTGGATAATCTTGTTTTCTGGTTGCATTAAGATTATTTGTATGACCACACTGGCAGATATTGATAATTTTACTTAAAATGCACTTAATTTAATTTTATAATAATTTTACAATAATTTTTAGATATTTGTACTTGAAATAGGACAAAAAATACTTTGTAAGAAAAGCATTTGTGCAGCGTGAAGGAATGAATTAACTGTTGAAGCATCACTTGCACTGTGGAGGAGGAGACCAAAAGAAACTCTGGGTTTACTGAAGAAAACCTGCTCCTGACCAGGTTAGTTCCCCAGAGTAAGTTACCATGGTAACTGACTCTGAGTATAAGTTACCTCTCTTTCAGAAACAGGCTTGAGTTAACCTGCTTTCTCGGGTTTGACATACCTCCCATTCTGAAACAGAAAACCCAGAGTTTCCCTCATTTAACCTCCTTGCTGAAATTGGCCCCTAAACTTACCTTATGTTTTATTATGTTTGTGTGGCCGGCAGACGTCCACGAGGGTCTGCTGGCATTACTTTCCTTTTGTTCTTTGTTTATTTCATATATTAAAGTTAAGTTTAAATGTTTCCCAGTTCCCGCCGCCTCCTTCCCATATCTACGAACTACGTTACAAAAGATATTCACAAAAAAATAATTATATGCACAAATTGAGAATCCACAAATATATGTTAGGAGTTTCACAAAAATTAATTAAATTCACAAAAAAATAAAACGAGATTTGCTAATAAAAAACATTCACAAATATGTTTTTATGTCACAAGCACAACTCTGCCTGCATTTATTTATGAATCGCCACCTGTACATTTGTGAATTGCTTCCTGTGAATTTGTGGATCGCTGCACGCATTTTTGAATCTCTTCCTGTGCATTTGTGAATCACCACATGCATTTGTGGATTCTGGAACAATTCTAGCGTTCTAAATCCACAAATAGGTCGACTCCACCCAACAACTAAAGACAATCAGATTGTCCACGTTGCGCTGACCAATCGCAGCACACTCTCGCTACAACCAATCACGTTTTGCTTTACAGTCGGGGCGGGAACTGAAAGGAGCTCAGTACTATTCCACCATGGGCGCATTGTTCAAATTGAGCTGAAGTGTTTTTTGTGTGATTAAAACCACCCCGTTTACAAAATGTAACAGACTTTGAGATTTAATCTTTTCATTTGTTTTGTACATATTTTTGTGGGTGTAATTATATATAAGGTCTGCATTATCTGTCTTACAAAAAGGGTATTTTGACGGGTATGACTGTTACTGATCACTGCAGTAATGAACAAGGGAACGTGTCATGCACATTATTATGGTTCATCAGAGTTTTCTTACGGATAGAAAGTTTACCAGTTTGTTAAGCAACCCTGAAAAAGCTTACAGTGATTATCTGGAGTTAAACACGAACATTTCATGGTTGCTAATGTACAATAAAACTTAATGAAACTCATCAGTAAAGTTTCAGACATCATTCGAACGGGGTCCTCTACACAAGATACTTGGAGTATATTCTTTATATTAACATCAGGATCAGTGAATCGGGATAAAGGCTATGCATGAATTATGATCATTCACAGATCCCCAGCTATAACACGTCTTCCTGACATGTGCAGCGTGCCAAGGCGTGATGCAGCAAATACAAACCCGATTCCAAAAAAATGTGGGACTCTGTACAAATTGTGAATAAAAAAGGAATGCAATAATTTACAAATCTCATAAACTTTTATTTTATTCACAATAGAATATAGATAACATATCAAATGTTGAAAGTGAGACATTTTGAAATGTCAAGCTAAATATTGGCTCATTTTGGATTTCATGAGAGCTACACATTCCAAAAAAGTTGGGACAGGTAGCAATAAGAGGCCGGAAAAGTTAAATGTACATATAAGGAACAGCTGGAGGACCAATTTGCAACTTATTAGGTCAATTGGCAACATGATTGGGTATAAAAAAGAGCCTCTCAGAGTGGCAGTGTCTCTCAGAAGTCGAGATGGGCAGAGGATCACCAATTCCCCCAATGCTGCGGTGAAAAATAGTGGAGCAATATCAGAAAGGAGTTTCTCAGAGAACAAATGCAAAGAGTTTGAAGTTATCATCATCTACAGTGCATAATATCATCCAAAGATTCAGAGAATCTGGAACAATCTCTGTGCGTAAGGATCAAGGCCGGAAAACCATACTGGATGCCTGTGATCTTCAGGCCCTTAGACGGCACTACATCACATACAGGAATGCTACTGTAATGGAAATCACAACATGGGCTCCGGAATACTTCCAGAAAACTTTCTCGGTGAACACAATCCACCGTGCCATTCGCTGTTGCCGGCTAAAACTCTATAGAAGCCATATCTAAACATGATCCAGAAGCGCAGGCGTTTTCTCTGGGCCAAGGCTCATTTAAAATGGACTATGGCAAAGTGGAAAACTGTTCTGTGGACAACCCAAGTTGTTATCAGCGCTCAGTTCAGAAGCCTGCTTCTCTGATGGTATGGGGTTGCATCAGTGCGTGTGGCATGGGCAGCTTACAGGCACCATCAATGCTGAAAGGTATATCCAAGTTCTAGAACAACATATGCTCCCATCCAGACATCATCTCTTTCAGGGAAGACCTTGCATTTTCCAACATGACAATGCCAGACCACATACTGCATCTATTACAACATCATGGCTGCGTAGAAGGATCCGGGTACTGAAATGGCCAGCCTGCAGTCCAGATCTTTCACCTGTAGAAAACATTTGGCGCATCATAAAGAGGAAGATGCGACAAAGAAGACCTAAGACAGTTGAGCAACTAGAAGCCTGTATTAGACAAGAATGGGACAACATTCCTATTCCTAAACTTGAGCAACTTGTCTCCTCAGTCCCCAGACGTTTGCAGACTGTTATAAAAAGAAGAGGGGATACCATACAGTGGTAAACATGGCCTTGTCCCGACTTTTTTGAGATGAAATTTAAAATCAACTTATTTTCCCCTTAAAACGATACATTTTCTCAGTTTAAACATTTGATATGTCATCTATGTAGTGTGGTGATACTAAATGCCAAGGATTTTCCATCATCAGACAAGCTGTGTCAGGCATCAGGCAAACCTCAGGAACCTGAGATTTTTTATTATTATTATTTTACAATAAATTAAAGAAACTGAAAATGTTTTTTATAATAATTTTTTTTTTTAGCTTTGTTTACAATTCAGTCAGAAATTTTTCCAAATTAAACGCAACCTAATAAACATTTCTGCATTACTGTTGGTTTTGTTCTCTACACAGGCTACATAGTTGTGATCTCACTGCTCTGTCTTGCAAGAGTTTGTCTTCAGCTCTACAGTCCTCAAACTCTGTCCTGAGAGAGCTGGACCTGAGTAACAATGACCTGAAAGATTCTGGAGTGAAGCTTCTTTCTGATGAACTAAAGAGCCCAAACTGCCATCTGGAGATATTGAGGTAAACTGTTTTAAAATAATTAACAAATACTATCAGAATAAATGATTTTGTCACAAAATGTGGCATCTGCTCTCAATGGAATGCTTGACCTTGACCTTGACTTGACTTGACAAGAGACAAAACAACATTTGAAGGAGTGTGATTCTTTTTAAATATTTATACAGATGTCCATATTTTCAGAGTTGAGAGGTATGACCCTTATGGATTGCATAAGTCATAGAAAAAGATTCTTAGGGGTGAAGGGATGGTAGTGGACTGTGTAAAGATTTAAATTGCAAAATGGCCTTAAACAAGTACTAAATCTGTAGATTTTGCTAAATTTGAAAAATATTGTTTTTTGCAAAACCATCTATTTCATGCATGGTTTCCTTCCGATAGCACTGAACAAGCTAGTAGTGCCATCTAGTGACTGTGTATGGGACAACATTAACATCTCAGCCAAAATTCACAATTAACACAAGTTGGCTGACAATTTTTTTTATGAATTCATGCAATACATATTTGAGACAATGGGATATGGCTTAGTATGAATTTTGAATGGTGAGCTGTAATATATATTCTTACATGCTCCATGTTTCAAAGTGAAACGGCGCAGTACTGTTTATACATGAGCAGCTCATGATCCTGTTTTCAGTGTTTCAGAGCAGCAAATTAGTTTCACAGTAAATCAGTGGTCTCAAACTCAGCTCCTGGAGGGCCACTGTCCTGCAGAGTTTAGCTCCAGCCAGCTCCAAAACACCTGCCTAAGTCTCCTAATCCTGAAGACTTTGATTAGCAGGATCAGATGTGTTTAATTAGGGTGGAGATACACTCTGCAGGACAGTGACCTTCCAGGAGCTGAGTTGGAGTCCACTGCAGTAAATACTAGGGATGCACGAATACCTTTTTTTTTTTTTTTTTTTAAGGACCGAGTACGATACTTTTTGTCTGGTACTTACCGATACCGATGCTGCGTTAAGCCTTCGCAGGGCCCTGGGCTAACGAACGCAAAGGCACCCCCTTCACCCCCCTCCCCCTTGACAGCGAGGTCGAGGATCAACTTTCTGCATCAGAAACGCATATCAAACTGAAAAATATCAGTTTTTTCAAAGCCCTCATCCCTGCATGAGAGACAAAATGACGGAGACTCGTCAATGTACATCCAAGTGATAGCCTACTCTGTAAAAGTGCAGGAAGGCAGCGTGCACATAACATGGATCTAAAACAGACAAACATTTCAGCTGTGTGGACGCAAACTAATCATTAACTTATCATTATTAATTATAATTTTTAATCAATACTGATATGGATCTTATTCTCAATATATTTTAATCTTTGGTGTTTTGCCTTTTACTGCCTGAACTTCACATCTGTAGTGCAGCCATCCATAATCCTGCGTCTTATGCAAATGAGTCCCAAGATTTTAATATGAATAAGATATCAATTTAAAACATGCAGACAAAAATGGTAAAAACATTTCTAGGATTGACAACAAAAGCACTACAGTAGGCTCATATGCGCTCCTCCATCATTATGACTTTGCATTGCTGATCTATTTCAAAAATGTAAAAAATAAAATAAAAATAAAAAGTCCAAGTTTATATCCGATCGATTCGACTTTGGCTTTGGAATTTCAGAATGATCATATCATCATTTCAGATGCGATGTGTCCGAAGATTATTCTAGTTAATTATTCTGTCACAGACTTTTTTAATGCACGTTTTATTCATTTTATTTCGTTGAATAAAAAGTATCCACCCCAACGAGTGTACAAGTTACATTTATTCACATCTTGTGCAGTATCTTAAAATGTGCAGACGTAGCCGTTTTTTTCAGAAAACCAATATGACTTTAAAAATGACGGTCAAATACAATAGCTCATCATTAAGTCATGGTCCCTTTCTTTGTCCATTTATTCAGCTTCTTAAAGATTTTAGTAGTAACATTTAACATAGATAGGCTTTAGCAAGTTATTGACATCATTATTTCTATACTTCATTTTTATGAACATGTACACGGCTTCTGTCTCACGCACAGACGTGCGTGCGAGCCTTTAAAAGTATTTGGCTGCGGAAATATGCGTTCAGTGTGTGCACTGCGCACTATCTAGTTGACTTTTGTTTTCAAGCACTCAATTCAATTGCGCACAGGCTGTTGTACAGTACACACACACGGTCTGTGCCATCACAAAAAAATTGGGCTGCACGTGGACAGGGAGTGCGGATGTCCGCGAACCCTCCTGAGGATGAAAATTACGCGATGCGAATGGCCGAAGTATAACTTGGTGTTAAGCCCGTAATAGCGGGCCACCAATCCACCCAGCCCCATATGCATGTGCATACCCTGCATACCCAGATGCTACGCCACTGTCCTGGTTGTATTTTTGCGTGCGTGTTCACTGAGCCTGTGACTCTTGATTTGGGTGTGTGATGACGATGCGTTTTACAATGCAAAAGAGGATTGTCTCGGGGGCCCCCCAGTGTTCGGGGCTCTGGGCTGCAGCCCATGTTGCCCATTAGGATAATGCGGCCCAGGGGCGGCGCTAGGGGTGGGCTAAGGGGGCTGGAGCCCCGAATGTTTTTCCAAAAGCCCCGAATCTTTCAGGTTTGAGGTTTCTTACCAGTGTTGTTAAAATATATTTTGTCTAAACATATCTCTCTATTAAAATACGTTAAGCAGTTCAATACCGCTTTTCTACAGTATCCATAAACCGGTAGCGCTTTCTCTCTCTCTTCTCTCCGACAGCGAGTTCACGTGCGCCGCAGTTGAACAGAGCCACGCCTCCTGTCACTCACTCAGAGCAGCGACAGGCCTCGAGACTCTGTCTCGGTCCGGTTGAAGGGTTTTTGTTATGATATAACAACTGATATGACAACTTTAGCACATTTATCGGCTAAACATTAATTCAGTTTTCCCATCAATGACCCTGTGCCGCCGCCACCACTTTTTCATAATGAACCGAAAATGTAAAACATAAATGGTCTAAATCAGGGGTTCTCAACCTTTTGCAACTCACCAATGACTGTGTAAAAGCATTCCGAGGACCACCTTTCCAAATATGACAGTATGAACAAAGAATAACAGAAAATTCAAAAAGTACAATAGTATTCTCCACTGTTAATCTGTTATGCCACTGTAGCAGACTAGGTCAAATCAGCTATATAGATGAAAACTGTCCTTACATAAAAAAGGACTTGGCAGGTTTACTCAATAACTTTAACCATTTATTCTTGTAACAGGGCAGGTAGGACCAATGACTGGTTCAGACAAACAAGGGGAACACTCTTTTAACAAATTAATTAATAATAACATCCATGCTAAAATACCTGTAACATTTTCTCTATTCATTTACAGAAGTTCATTCCCCACCGAGGATAAAAATAGTTCAGCAGAGGCAAGGATACATAGACCAGAAGAGGGGAAATCAGCATTCCTTTTCAGAAAATGATCCATTTTATAGTAACATAATGTTACAGCATGTTCATGAACAGATGTTCAATTTGACATTGCGACGTGATTGGTGTTGCGATATTTAAAAATAAATTACCTTTTAGATAATGCATCTTGACTTGACTGTCACATAATATGTGTTTTTGGTCAGTTTTTGTCATAATTATGATTTGTCAATTTAAAAAAAAAAAAAAAATTGGGTGTAGTCTAACACTGCTTACGCGGCCCACTAGATGGCGCTCCAAGGCCCACTAGTGGGCCGCGGCCCACCGGTTGAGAATCCCTGGTCTAAATGGTCTCTAACGTTGTATTTTTCCAACGAACTAAAATCGAAACCGTGATATGGCTTTGTGCTTTTATAAAACAGCAAAATATAACATATTATTATTATTATGAAATGTATATAAATTCAAGTCACTGTTTGGTGTGTGTCTATAGATTGTCTGGCTGTATGGTGACAGAGGAAGGCTGTCATTATGTGTCTTCAGCTCTGAGTTTGAACCCTTCACACCTGAGAGAGCTGGATCTAAGCTACAATCACCCAGGAGATTCAGGAGTCAAGCTGCTTTCTGAAAAACTGGATGATCCAACCTGCACACTGGGCAAACTCAAGTATGTAAAGCAGGAATAGTTTTGATTAAACGGCTACAAAAACAGCATTACCATCTTTACTTGTTACAAACCAGTAAAACTTTATTGCTTTCATACATTTACAAAAGTTAAATAGATAATTTACAGAGGTTTGGCTCTAGTTATGCTATTGAACGCTTCATTCTGATTGGATGATGAGCTTTCTAAGATTAATAAACCCACAGCTAAGGTAGTTCCAGTCATGTCTTGACCACATTACAGTTCCATATCACTTTCGTCAAATGATTTCAGTTATTTCAGCCTTCACCTTATAACTCACAACAACAAAAAACAAAGCACCCCCACACACAAAGACATTGACCAAACAAATAAATATAACTAACAGTAAAATAAAAATGGCAAGCTATTTACATGATTTTACACACAAAATTGGGATCTGATCAGCTTCACACAATGGAGCCTTATTTGTTCTTAACACAAATGGTAACTTTCATCTTGGTTGTACACTGTCAGGGTTCTGTTTCTGTTTCCTTTGGTCACGTTCTTTGTTCTTAGTTTTCCTGTTTGTTCCCTTGGTTACCCTGATTTGAGTTCATTATTCCCAGCTGTGTCTTGTTAATTAGTCTCATTTGCCCCTTTGTTTGACTTGGATATATTCCCTCTGTTCTCCCTCAGTCTTTGTTGGTTCTCGTCAATGTATTACTTCTGTAGTATACGTCTGTATTTTACGCTGGTGTTTGATGGTGTCACTCTTGTTTCCTGGATTATCATGGATTAAGTCCTGGATTAAGTCTTCTGCTCTTCATTCCTTCTCATCGTGAGTGTTTATCCACCATGGCACATGACAGAAGAACTGACAACTACAACACCATCCTGGCTAAAGTCCACTTCTGGGGATCCATCCTTTGCTATCCTCGAGCAAATCCCCAAGTCCTCAGTGCAGTGATGAAGATGGCTGCCATCCCTGAGCCTCGTCACGAGATGGCCGCCACTCCAGAGCCTCGTCCCGAGTTCAGAGGCGACTCTCTCTCCTTCATCCCAGGTCTAGAGGCGACTCTCTCTCCTTTGTCCCGAGTCCAGAGGCTCTCTCCTTTGTCCCGAGTCCAGAGGCTCTCTCCTTTGTCCCGAGTCCAGAGGCTCTCTCCTTTGTCCCGAGTCCAGAGGTGTCTCCCTCCATCGTCCCAAGATGGATCTTTGGATCAGTTGGATTTTTTTTTGAGGTCACACCTTCCGGGAGGGGGGAGTAATGTCAGGGTTCTGTTTATGTTTCCCTTGGTCACATTCTTTGTTCTTAGTTTTCCCATATGGGGGTAGATTTGTAGCTAATCTCCAAATAAATAGATTATAGTCCAAAAATAAATGTAAAGATGTGACGAGCATGGTGGGCGAGAGCCGTGAGGGAACGGCACGAGGCCATGACGCGAATGATAACGTTGCACCAGTCTCGAATCTCTCATGGAGGATCTTTGGAAGCATAAAAGGGGGAGCGATGACAGTCAAGGACGAGAGGACCAGGCCTGGGGCCGTTTCAATAAGGAGGTTCAACCAACTCTGAGTTAAAACTTGAACTCTGAGTTGACTTAGCCTGAAATGGATCAGCACAATGCGGATTCGAACCCAGTCAGTCGCAACACAAGTTAATTCTCCTCACCCAACACACTACTGCCTACACCACTGCAGCCACAAGAACGTACGTCAATTTTAATCTGGTCTGACATTGGTGGGTGGGGCTACTGTAAATTTGCACTTAGTAATAGACACTCTGGATAATCTTGTTTTCCGATTGCATTAAGATTATTTGTATGACCACACTGGCAGATATTGATAATTTTACTTAGATAAAATGCACTTAATTTAGATCCCCCCAGGAAACAAGACTAAATATCTTATATAATTTTATTATATGCAAAATCCATCTTGATTTAAGAATTTTTTGGTATTTGTACTTGAAATAGGACAAAAAATACTTCGTAAGAAAAGCATTTGTGCAGCGTGAAGGAATGAATTAACTATTGAAGCATCACTTGCTCAGTGGAGGAGGAGACCGAAAGAAACTCTGGGTTTGCCAAAGAAAACCTGCTCCCGACCAGGGCTGGGTTTCCCAATAACGATGTATCTTAGCTCTTAAGAGCACTTTCTACGTGCGAGGTTACGAACGTTCGCTGCAAGTCCACGTGCGTATCCCAAAAATGCCCTTATCATGAACGCGTGAGAACGCTTTGTACGTGCTACTTAAGAGTCGCTGTCTGTTTCTCAAGTGCTGAATATTACCTTTATAGAACGTATCATTTAACGTTTAACCTAATAATCGTAACCTGATGTGCTTTAGAATAAATAAATAAATAAATAAAGATACCTTTCAAAAAGATTAAATTAATGTTCTTTTGGAGGAGGTAGAGCTAAACAAACATGTAATTTTCAGACGATTTCTTTAAGCTATATATATAGCTTAAAGAAATCGTCTGGAAATACACAGTCAAACCACAATTTATTCAGACACCTTGAACATTGAATTCATTATTACAGATTATTCCTAAAGTTTTTTTTTTTTTTTTAATGGTAATAAAATATGACAAGATCTCAAATAACACTTTAGAAAAACATGGTCAGGTCAAAGTGTCTAAATAATTTTTGGTTCCAAATTTGTATCAATTTTACTGGTAGTCCACTGTATGAAGAATTTTTGGGTATAATATGTCACAGCATAATTCAACTATAGTGTCTATATTTAACTTTATATATATATATATATATATATATATATATATATATATATATATATATATATATATATATATATTATATTATATTCTATAATTAATTTATGTGTGTGTGTGTGTGAAATCAATCAAACAGTGATTCAGTGTTTTTGAAGTTAATATCTAAACTTGTTTATGTTTTAAAATTTTGTTTATGGTTGAAAAAAAGTCATTCACTTCAGAAACACTTGGAAGAACTCCTATAGTATTTCATAGAGCTTTAGGCCTTGGGTGGTAGGCCTATATAAAGCCTATATAAAGGGTATATATTAAGGGTGACAGTAGCACAAATTATGTACTTCATCTAGCCAATTTCTACAGGTGTACAGACAAATTTTTTATTGCAGACATGTTTTATCAGCACTATTTATGACATCATGTGTATTTTTATTTTTTTATTTTCTTCCCTTTTCTTTTCATATTAAACAACAAAGAGTATTTAAGAGGAATACAGTCAAAAAAGGTTATACTAAGCAGCTGTTATACACTTTGCACTTGAATAAAGGTGTAATCTGCCGGTTGTCCTGTAGGTGACCTCATAACTCTGTCTTCTTACGATGCACTTAGGGCTTTACGATTACTCCAGAGCACTCGTAGATCTACGATCATTTTCAAGTGCTACTTAAGTTACGATGCTTTTGGGAAACAGACCTTAATATTAAGATCACTCGTACGATCGTTTTTACGATCAACCTAGGCTTACGATGCTTTTGGGAAAGCAGCCCTGGTTAGTTTCCCAGAGTAAGTTACCATGGTAACTGACTCTGAGTATAAGTTACCTCTCTTTCAGAAACAGGCTTGAGTTAACCTGCTTTCTCGGGTTTGACATACCTCCCATTCTGAAACAGAAAACCCAGAGTTTCCCTCATTTAACCTCCTTTCTGAAATGGGCCCCTAAAACTTTACTTTGTTTTATTATGTTTGTGTGGCCGGCAGGCGTCCACGAGTGTCTGCTGGCATTACTTTCCTTTTGTTCTTTGTATATTTTATATATTAAAGTTAAGTTTAAACGTTTCCCAGTTAACGCCACCTCCTTCCCGTATCTACGAACTACGTTACAAAAGATATTCACAAAAAATAATCATATTCACAAATTGAGAATCCACAAATATATGTTAGGAGTTTCACAAAAATTTATTAAATTCACAAATAAATAAAACGAGATTTGCTAATAAAAAACATTCACAAATATGTTTTTATGTCACAAGCACAACTCTGCCTGCATTTATTTATGAATCGCCACCTGTACATTTGTGAATTGCTTCCCGTGAATTTGTGGATCGCTGCATGCATTTTTGAATCTCTTCCTGTGCATTTGTGAATCACCACATGCATTTGTGGATTCTGGAACAATTCTAGCTTTCTAAATCCACAAATAGGTCGACTCCACCCAACAACTAAAGACAATCGGATAACGGCCACGTTGCGCTGACCAATCGCAGCACACTCTCGCTACAATCAATCACGTTTTGCTTTACAGTCGGGGCAGGAACAAACTGAAAGGAGCTCAGTACTATTCCACCATGGGCGCATTGTTCAAATTGAGCCGAAGTGTTTTTTGTGTGATTTAAAAACACCCCGTTTACAAAATGTAACAGACTTTGAGATTTAATCTTTTCATTTATTTTGTACATATTTTTGTGGGTGTAATTATATATAAGGTCTGCATTATCTGTCTTACAAAAAGGGTATTTTGACGGGTATGACTGTTACTGATCACTGCAGTAATGAACAAGGGAACATGTTGTGCACATTATTATGGTTCATCAGAGTTTTCTTACGGATAGAAAGTTTACCAGTTTAAGCAACCCTGAAAAAGCTTACAGTGATTATCTGGAGTTAAAAATGAACATTTCATGGTAGCTAATGTACAATAAAACTTAATGAAACTCATCAGTAAAGTTTCAGACATCATTCGGACTGGGTCCTCTACACAAGATACTTGGAGTATATTCTTTATATTAACATCAGGATCAGTGAATCGGGATAAAGGCTATGCATGAATTATGATCATTCACAGATCCCCAGCTATAACACGTCTTCCTGACATGTGCAGCGTGCCACGGCGTGATGCAGCAAATACAAACCCAATTCCAAAAATGTTGGGACACTGTACAAATTGTGAATAAAAAAAGAATGCAATAATTTACAAATCTCATAAACTTAAATTTTATTCACAATAGAATATAGATAACATATCAAATGTTGAAAGTGAGACATTTTGAAATGTCAAGCTAAATATTGGCTCATTTTGGATTTCATGAGAGCTACACATTCCAAAAAAGTTGGGACAGGTAACAATAAGAGGCCGGAAAAGTTAAATGTACATATAAGGAACAGCTGGAGGACCAATTTGCAACTTATTAGGTCAAATGGCAACATGATTTGATATAAAAAGAGCCTCTCAGTGCATAAGGATCAAGGCCGGAAAACCATACTGGATGCCCGTGATCTTCGGGCCCTTAGATGGCACTGTATCACATATAGGAATGCTACTGTAATAGAAATCACAACATGGGCTCATGTATACTTCCAGAAAACACTGTCGGTGAACACAATCCACCGTGCCATTCGCCGTTGCTGGTTAAAACTCTATAGGTCAAAAAAGAAGCTTTATCTAAACATGATCCAGAAGCGCAGGCGTTTTCTCTGGGCCAAGGCTCATTTAAAATGGACTGTGGCAAAGTGGAAAACTGTTCTGTGGACAACCCAAGTTATCAGCGCTCAGTTCAGAAGCCTGCATCTCTGCTGGTATGGGTTTGCATGAGTGCGTGTGGCATGGGCAGCTTACACATCTGGAAAGGCACCATCACTGCTGAAAGGTATATCCAAGTTCTAGAACAACATATGCTCCCATCCAGATGTCGTCTTTTTCAGGGAAGACCTTACATTTTCCAACATGACAATGCCAGACCACATACTGCATCAATTACAACATCATGACTGCGTAGAAGAAGGATCCGGGGACTGAAATGGCCAGCCTGCAGTCCAGATCTTTCACCCATAGAAAACATTTGGCGCATTATAAAAAGGAAGATGCGACAAAGAAGACCTAAGACAGTTGAGCAACTAGAAGCCTGTATTAGACAAGAATGGGACAACATTCCTATTCCTAAACTTGAGCAACTTGTTTCCTCAGTCCCCAGACGTTTGCAGACTGTTATAAAAAGAAGAGGGGATGCCACACAGTGGTAAACATTCACAAATATGTTTTTATGTCACAAGCACAACTCTGCCTGCATTTATTTATGAATCGCCACCTGTACATTTGTGAATTGCTTCCCGTGAATTTGTGGATCGCTGCATGCATTTGAAGTGAAATTTGAAATTGAAATTGAATTAGAAGCGAAAATGAGGCCGCTGCCATCTTAGCTGCGCATCACCGCTTGTCACTCTTGGATAACTGAAAATGGGAAAAAGAGGCAGGAAGTGGTTTGAGCTGATGTGACTGGTTACTGAAACCACGCCCGCCTAGCTCGACATGACCATGTTAGCAGGCAAAGGAGCTATCTATCTATCTTAGATACGATCTAAAATATTAATAAAGATAACAACCTATATCATTAGAAAGTTCTAAAGGTTTACTGTCAATCAACAGTGTTTAAGATATAAATGCTCCAAAAGTAGTAATTAATTTGAGTTGGGTGTGCAAATAACAACATGAAAAATCAAACTTTTATAATGAAATAGAGATTACGAGATGAATCCAATCCGTGGAACTTGGGTAAAAATGTTCATGAGTGTCCATTGCAAAACAAGAAACAGTACTTTTTGTCCACGAAAGCGTTAAATCCATGAAAAATTGATATTATTATTTGCATCACATTTCTTACGAATGATCTGCCCTTCATTATCGTTCTTCAAGAAATAATGCAATCTGAACAGTGTTTATGATGTAAAACTGTATAGTATCTAACAAACAAATGAGCCCGTGTCCAAAGGATAATTTTTCAAAATAGTGCAGCAGTTTTAGTTATAATATCCAAGCAGTGCTGTCAGAGTTTTATATCCTCATGCTATTGTCATTGTAGTAAATCTCAGGAACAAAACTTTTAGCCAATGCCACGATCCAAACAACGTTCTCTGTTTATCTTCCGCATGCGAGCACATCTACACAGACGCACATGTGTCTCGAATATTATGCAGCAAGCCAAATTTTATAATTGTATAAAATAATCCAGAAAAAAGCACAAATACGGCTGAGATGCCAAATTCAGCGGCTGGAATTAGCTGAGGTAAAGTGACGGCTCACAGACAGCAGCGGCATCCACCTGTCACTCAAGTGATCACGCCCTTAATAATGCAGAACTTTAAGGCTTAATATAATTTAAACGGATGAGTAATAAAAAAAATTCACCCCCCTCAGAGTTGTCATGAAGGGCAAAATTAGCAGTATAGACCAAAACCACAATTTGAACCAACTTGTAAACATGTTTTTTCTGCTGTAAAGTTGGGCATTTTAACATGGGACTCAAAGGCTACATTTACAATCGGATTGGAGGGGGTGGTTTATTCACTTTCTAATCCGATCCAACAGACAACAAATGACCATGTAAACACTTGAATCCGACTACTTTATCAGTCGTACTCAGAAGTCTCTGGGGCACATGCGCAGTGCAATGCTGACACACATTACACAGTGAGCAAGTTCACATTCACGTCTTTAGTTGTAAAGATGTATGCCAACAGGCAGTGGTGTAGCTGTATCCCTTGTTCATAATGTTGGAAATCTTTCCATTTTAAATCAAGAAGGGGAGCCAATGGATATCACACAAGAAGCAACCTGCAAACTCTGTGAGTGTGTCAACCTCAGTCAGTATTCAATACAGAAACTAAGAGTAAACAGTGACGGAGCTGTCTGACGCTGCAATAATGGAGCATATTCTCTCAGAGACTAATTTCAACATAATATGCTGATAACGATTGTACATATAGGCTAGTGAAACAAATGAGAATGTATTTCATGTTAAACAGGTTGTTTTTCGTGCTTGAAGTAAAGCTTGACTGCGGTGTTAGGAAATATTATAGCCTACACTCTTAATATTTTTAATTAAAGGCCTATAATTCATTGTATAATAGACCTAAAAATGTTTAAATCATTTCAAAGATGAGCTAATAGACAAATCATTTATTATCCTCACTGCACGTATAATATTAATGTAATAATTAAAGAAATTGAACCTAATAGTTATAATAATAGAATGTAACAGGCCTACATTAGTTTTTTTCAATTGCTAACAAACATTTAGCAATACTTATGGTACTTTTTCTAAACTCTTAACACAGCAACACGCATACATCACACAATTAGCCAAATAGTTAATTTTCTGCCCAAAACCATATTTTGTTATACATTTACACATTTACATTTAGTCATTTAGCAGACGCCTTTATCCAAAGCGACTTACAAATGAGAGTAGTAGAATCAATCAAATCAACATGAGAACAACAGTATGTAAGTGCTGTGTGAAGTCACAGTTATGTCAGTAAAGTGCTCGTAGCAAGGAATTTTTTTTTAATAAATACACAAATAGATAGAAGAAGAATAGAAATCAAGGTAAGTGCTACTATGTAAACACAAACTCTACATTTCAAAATGCTAAAAGCCTTTTTCAACGCATATTAACTCTATCAAAACACAGCAAACCTGATTTAAAATCAAGTCGTTTTGTCAAACACTAGCACTAGTTCTCTATCCAACATGAACATATAGTCAATCAAAGCGCAAAATACTAACAGTTGATGGCATTATGAAAACTGCATTACTGTCATTTTTCAGTTCTACCAACAGAAAAAATATCAAATCCATTGTTTTTATAATTCAGTTTCCTTTTACTGCAGTAATAGTATAATGCATGTAAGCCATTCTACATTTTTGGTTGAGTGTTGAATGTGTTCATTCTTGGAAACAGAAGTGGGTCATTATTTTATAGAATGTACAGTAGAAAAAGAGAAGAAGAAGAAAGTAACAGAATTGCTCAGGGCAGCTACTGGTCAGATGAGTCCCTATGCTGAACTTCAGTTGATCCCTCTGTTGAAATCTCTTTCTGTGGTTGGGTGATGTTGATGGTGCCCTCATAGAGGGTGGGATGGTGTCCCCTTGGTAGTTAGTGCCCTACGCAGACCACATATGCTGCATATAATGAACAGTGGTAGTGGAATCGTTGTAGTAAAAGCTTTTACTGAAATGAAACATGAAACTGCTGCCATTGATCAACAACAAATCCAACATACATGGCCTTTGGTTACTGCTGAAGCTTTTTTTCCACCACAGAATAAAAAAAGCATAAAAGGTTATTGTGACTTTTTAATTCACAATTCTATTTATTTATTTATTTATTATTTTGCAATTGTGAGTTTACATCTCACAATTCTGACTTTTTTTCCTCAGAATTGTGATATATAAACTATAGGAACTGAGTTTAAAAAGACAGAATTGTGAGATAAAAAGACATAATTACCTTTTTTATTTTCTATTCATGGCAGAAATAAGCTTTCATAGGTTCCACATGTGTAAGTTAAAAAACAGAGATGCACAGTCCAGCACACATTCTTCCTCCTCTCCCATACCTCTTCTTCTCCCTTGTCCTGCTCCAACTTCTCCTCTCCTCCTTAATCTATTCCTCTTCCTTACTCAGATATTATTTTCTCTCTGCTCCTCTGTGTTGTTCTTCATCCACACTGAACAAATCTGATTCAAAGAGTCTTTACTGTGTATGTCCATGTAATGGAAAGAAGTTCAACACCTGGCTATGCCTCTAACTGAGACTGGAATCTGTTATTTCTCAATATTTCAGTGATCTGCTAATTAAAAATGCTTATCAATTGTTTCAGTATTTGTTTTATATATTTTTTCAATACTTTTGAGCTGCTGTTGTTGCAGAATTAGAGGTTTTATCCTATATTTAAAGATTGGATCATTGGGTCTTCATTTCTGACTTGCTGTGTTTAAGCATTTGCAAATAAGATGAGAAAGATCCATGATTTTGGTATGGGGTAAGTTTATATGAAAAGAAAATTTAAGCATTTAAGAAACGTGTTAATTGATTGCATTTTGTGTGAAAACGACATGAATTGTGTTAATGGTATGGCCACAACAGACAGATGTTCTGCTAAATGTGTTTAGAGGTTTGAAAATGTGACTACAGAATAGACAAAAGTATGTTAGCAATTGAAAAAAACTGTAATTGGAAATGCCAAATCCTCTTAATATTGCCAATATTTGTTGCTTTGACAACCCGGGTTACCGCAAGTGTGATTGATATGACATCACACACACAGAGCGCGTGCGCAAAAGTTTTAATCAGAATGTATAAAACACATATAAACGAATATTTGAATCAGATTACAATGTTTAAAGCACAAACAATCGGATTCATTTGAATTGACGAAAATTGGTGCATGTAAGCGTAGCCAATGAGATTCTGCTCTTTTATAGCCTGTCTCTAGTGGCCAGTCAATGAATCGCAGTTTAAGTCTCTTCCGTATTGGCTTTCAGAGAAACTGGGGGAGGTTGCTGCTTGGGTAGAACTTTATTTCAGCTAACATGGACACAGTTGCAGAAAAGGCTCCGATGTATCGGTGATCGATAAAAGTGTAAAAAATAAATGGAGATGGGCTTGGCTTAGTGAAATGGGTGAGAATGGAAAGGCTTTTAGTTCATGGGCTAAAAAATCAAACAGCCAGGTACGTGTCTGAAGCCTGTTTCTGCCATAGTTGAGTAAAAAATATAATTCTGAGAAACTTTATCGTAATAATGAGAAACTTCTATGCATGCACAGAGCAGCGGAGCAGAAAGGCTTGGCACACTAGCGACATCTGCTGGTCAAAGCCGTGTAAATGCGAGAACACATTATACATGTCTTTCACTTTGTGTAGGTGTGTGCTGTCTTATCCTCTATCTGTTTGAAATCCATGATCACCATCCTGTGTTGCTGCTTGTTCATACACAAAAATACAAATGAATTTTACTAATGAATAAAAGACCGTCTCATACACTGATAATTTATTATTAATGTTATTTATGATATATAGATTACACTTTCGCAGAACGTGCCATGTTTGTGTTCTCGCATTACACAGCTTTGACCAGCAGATGTCTCTAGATGGCTCTGCTGCTCTGCGCATGTGTAGAGGTTTCTCATTATTACGAGATTTTTTCCCCTGAACATAGTTTCTCATTATTATGAGATAATAAGACTTTCTAATTATGATAAAGTTTCTCATTATTATGACTTGCAGAATTATATGTTTACTCAACTGTGGCAGAAATGGGCTTCCATTTGTCTTTGCACAGTGAGTCACAGGAGACTTCAATATGATGGCGAAAAAACAAAGTTTCAAACTTCTCCCCTTTAAACGCTATAGTCTATTAAAAAAGAGTGTGGGTTAAAAGGAATATGACTTAACCTGAAAAAACATTCAGTCAGAAGAATTGAGTGTGAGATGGGCTGTTGAATGAATGACATGTTTGTTATGGACACATTATTGTTTACATTTTACTGTCATTGTCACAGAAATCTGACTTTATACATTTGAAAGCTTGATTAACCCTGGACCTCGAGCATCTGATCTTAAATCAGTGTTTAACTGTGCTGTGCTGTTAACAGACATCAAAAGTGGAAAAAGCTGGTAAAAACTCACATGTAGACACAAACTGACAACCAATCACTCCTTTCAGATGTCATTAGAAACTGTAATCAATAATTAGATTAATCGCCTACAGTCAATGCACTGCCGTGTATCTGTGGATCAACATGTGCCCAAAAAGATGGAAATATCTGAAATCACTGTAGGACATTTTATGGTCTCCATGAGGAAACCAGCTGATAAATCACACAGTATCATGTTTATTGAGAATGTAAAACAGCAGAAAGTTTCCTGTGATGGTAGATTTATGGTAGAGTTAGTGTAAGAGGAGAGAATATACAGTTTGTACGGTATAAAAACCATTATGTCTATGATTGATTGTGTCTGTGTGTGTTTTCCAGTGTGGATCATGGAGGAGAGAACTGGATTACACCAGGAGTACGGGAATGTACGTCTAACACACACACACACACACACACACACATCTTATCTGTTTGGTAACCATGGTGATTTCAGTCAGAATCTCATTTAGCACAAACTCTATTACAGAATGACATTTCTTAAATGTATTATTATTATTGGTTGCTTGGCAACAGACCTGAGAGTTGAGTACCGAACTCAAGATTTCCTAATAATTACAGATGAGATTCTGTAAGATAGGAGAAGAATCCTGAATCAAGTTCAGATTTGCTTCTGTAATAAGAATTTGAAAAATCCTAAATTAGTTTTTTTCAGGTGCTAACAAGCATTGTTCAATACTGAAACCACATTTTCAAAACTCTTCACACAGCCAGCGAAACAGAAGTCAATGCAGACCAAACTGTGAACCATTTTTCATTGCTTCCAGACAAAATGCATTCAGTGACCACACTTTTCAAAATTCAGGAACTCTTTTCCCATTCGTACTCCACAACATGCAAAATACTATGTATTTTCAGCACATTTTCCTAATGCTAACACACTGCATTCAAAATGATTAAAAACACATTCAGAACAGAATGATGGCAAATTCCAAGCATTTATGCAGTAATTATTTTAAAATATTCTCAATTTTATAGACAAAAATTAAAAATATAATCATTACAAGCTAATTGATGACATCAGATGTGATGTTGATGAGAACTTGTGGCCAAATGCAAGAGAGAGAGCAGACTAGAACCATCACTGTAATTTACTGTAATGAACAACTACACATGTTGTTACAGTAATGTGTAGAATGTATTTTATTTATTCTTTTTTTATTATCATTGAAGCCCTGGAGTTTTTTCCCTCTTTTTTCCCCTTTTGGTTATAATTTTCAAGTATTATATTCATACAAAAAAAATGAAATTTTGATTAATTTCTGATTCATTCGTGTTAAAAATGCTTTCAATAAAGTGAAATATTGTTACAGTATTCAATATGAAGACCTGATTTATGTGGAAAATCATTGAAACTGTAAAAAAGAAAAGTTCATCAATTATGTAATGCTTCCTGTTGTTAGTGTTTTTTAGGTCAGTGTGTTGTGAATGAAATGTGTGTTTTCTGAATGAGAATTGTTGCCAGTGTTATGTTGGTCTGGGTGAGTTTTGTAGGTGAGATTAACTGTTTGGCCAACATTCATGCTGGTAATGCTGACTGTGTGAAGGGCTTTGAAAATGTGGATTCGGTATTGAACAATGCTTGTTAGCAACTGAAAAAAACTGTAACTTGTCAGATCTGAACTGAAGATAGAAAGTTTCTGTAATAAATGATACAATGATGTGTTTTATCTCCATCAGATTACCATCTGTTCACTCTGGATCTGAACACAGTGTATAAAGACCTCCGTCTGCTTCAGAGGGACATGATTTTTAAATCTTATACAGATCAGTCGTATCCTGATCATCCAGACAGATTTGATGATGTTCCTCAGGTGTTGTGTAAAGAGAGTGTGTGTGATCGACACTGTCAATGGGAGGTTGAGTGGAATGGAAAAGTGTCTATATCAGTGTCATATAAGAGCATCAGCAGGAAGGGAGAGGGTAAAGAGTGTGTGTTTGGATCTAATGATCAGTCCTGGAGTTTAAACTGCACTCCTGTCAGTTACTCATTCAGTCACAATGACATACAGACTGATCTCCCTGTAAAGCCCATCAGCTGGAGAACCGGAGTGGGTGATTATTATGATGTTTTGCTGGATGATGGTGACTATAGAGTAGGAGTGTATGTGGATCACAGTGCAGGAACTCTGTCCTTCTACAGTATCAGGAGAGACACAATGAGCCTCATCCACACAGTCCAGACCACATTCACTCAACCGCTCTATCCTGGGTTTGGGGTTTATGTTGGAGTCGTGAAACTGTTGATGAATGAGAATGTAGAGAGATTCTACCCATAATGCTTTGAGCTGATGATGAATCAGTGACTGTCACACTTGACTAGATTGACTAGCACTATTGTATCTGGGTAAGATTTAATGCAACAACCATTGAAAAAAAAAAAAAAAGCATAACCTGGAATTGTTCGCCATCATCCTCGTTCACCCACAGAGGAATACACTGTCAAGTCAAGTCAAGTCACCTTTATTTATATAGCGCTTTTTACAATGCAGATTGTGTCAAAGCAGCTTTACATTGATAACTGGTACATAATTTGGCTGCACAGCAGCTCTTAAATAATAGTGTCAACGCAGGCAGATCAGAAGCACTGTTGAATAAAAGTCAAGAATACTATTGAATGTCAATTTTCCCTCACTAAGCAAGCCAAAGGCGACAGCGGCAAGGAACCCAAACTCCATCAGGTGACATCAGGTGGCAAACAAGTGTCAAATAGGTGTTAAAATGGAGAAAAAAAAACCTTGGGAGAAACCAGGCTTAGTCGGGGGGCCAGTTCTCCTCTGGCGAACAGTGCTTTGTTACAATCAGGTTGCTATCATAAGTCTGATAGGATCGCAACAATCAGAGTATTTATTTCAGTTCCATCCAGCTGAGGATCGTATTCATCACGCCGGTATGGACGGTCTGAGGAACTGTGCTACTGGCTGTCGTGTCAATGAGGCCTTCACAATGGATGATCCAGTTGACTCGATCTCTGCTGATACTTCAGGGCTGCGTTGTGGTCGTGTCCAGTTGAGGATCGTATTCATCACGCCGGTATGGACGGTCTGTTGAGGAACTGTGGCACTGGCTGTCGTGTCGATGATGTCTTCACAATGGATGATCTAGTTGACTCGATCTCTGATGATACTTCAGGGCTGCGTTGTGGTCGTGTCCAGTTGAGGATCGTATTCATCACGCCGGTATGGACGGTCTGTTGAGGAACTGTGGCACTGGCTGTCGTGTCGATGATGTCTTCACAATGGATGATCTAGTTGACTCGATCTCTGATGATACTTCAGGGCTGCGTTGTGGTCGTGTCAAGGCGCAGGTCCTTGGTCTCAGCTGGATACGGCCCGGATCCGGTTGACTACGGTAAACCTCGGGATAAACAGAAAGACTAATATTAGCGTAGATGCCATTCTTTTTCTGATGTAACGAGTACATCTGGTGTTATAGGAAGTGTTCCCAGTTCTGGCTGACCTAATTTATGCAGCCTAATAATCCTTTAACGGATTTGAAAATATAAATTGATAATGTGTTATGTGTATGCCAGGTGTATGCCAAGAGATGTGTTTTTAGTCTAGATTTAAACTGACAGAGTGTGTCTGCTTCCCGAACAATGCTAGGAAGATTGTTCCAGAGTTTAGGTGCCAAATAGGAGAAGGATCTACCGCCTGCGGTTGATTTTGATATTCTATGTATTATCAGCTGGCCTGAATTCTGAGATCGCAATAAACGTGAAGGACTATAATGTATTAAGAGCTCGCTTAGGTACTGGGGAGCTAAACCATTTAGTGCTTTGTAAGTAATTAACAAGATTTTAAAATCTATACGATGTTTAACAGGAAGCCAATGCAGTGATGACAGAACTGGGCTAATATGGTCATACTTCCTAGTTCTAGTAAGAACTCTAGCTGCTGCATTTTGTACGAGCTGTAGTTTATTTATCAAGCGAGCAGAACAACCACCCAGTAGAGCGTTACAGTAATCTAGCCTTGAGGTCATGAACGCATGAACTAACTGTTCTGCATTCTTCATTGAGAGCATATGTCGTAGTTTAGATATATTTTTCAGATGGAAGAATGCAGTTTTACAGATGCTACTAACATGGCCTTCAAATGAAAGATTGGTATCAAAGAGCACACCCAGGTTCCTACTGACGATGAAGACTTAACAGACCAGCCATCAAGTGTTAGACAGTATTCTAGGTTCTGCGTGAAGTAGTTTTTGGTCCAAATATTAGAATCTCTGTTTTTTCTGAATTTAGTAGTAGGAAATTACTGGTCATCCAGTTTTTTAGTCACTTAATTCTGTTAATTTAGTGAATTGGTAAGTTTCGCAGGGCGTGAAGAAATATAGAGCATAGAAATATATCAGCAAAAAAAGAAACGTCCTCTGACTTTCAACTGTTTTTACTTTAGTAAACTTAATGTGTAAATATTTGTATGAACATAAAAGAGTCAACACCTAGACATAAACTAAAAATGTTTGACAATGTGTCCCTGAATGAAGGGAGGCTCAAAATCAAAAGTACCAGTCAGTATCTGGTGTGGCCACCAGCTGCTTGAAGTACTGCAGTGCATCTCCTCCTCATGGACTGGACCAGATTTGTCAGTTCTTGCTGTGAGATGTTACCCCACTCTTCCACCAAGGCACCTGCAAGTTCCTGGACATTTCTGGGGGGAATGGCCCTAGCCCTACCCTGCGTCCAACAGTAGGCTCAAACGTGGTCTTCCACTGCGAGGATGTCAGCTGTCCTTCCTGTCTCCTGTAGCGTTTTTAGGCGTTCACATGCGGACATGGCAGTTTATTGCCCTAGCCACATCAGCAGTCCTCATGCCTCCCTGCAGCATGCCTATGCATTCACGCAGATAGCAGGGACCCTGGGCATCTTTCTTTGGGTGTTTTTCACAGTGGTAGACAAGTCTCTTTAGTGTCCTGCGTTTTTAGAACGTGACCTTAAAGCCTACTTTTTGTAAGCTGTTAAGGTCTTAACGACCATTCCACAGGTGCAGTTAATTAATATATGGTTAATTGAACATACTGAAAACAGTTTAAACCCTTTACAATGAAGATCTGTAAAGTTATTTGGATTTTTACAACATTATTGTTGAAAGCACGTCCTGAAAAAGGGACGTTTCTTTTTTGCTGAGTATAATGAAAACTAACGCCATGCTTCCTAATGATATCTCCCAAGGGTAGCATTTACAGAGTAAAAAGCAACGGTCCTAGTACTGAGCCTTGCGGTACTCCATATTGAACTTGTGATCGATATGACATCTCATCGTTTACTACTACAAACTGATAACGGTCAGATAAGTATGATTTGAACCATGCCAATGCAATTCCACTAATGCCAACATAGTTTTTGAGTCTATTTAAGAGAATATTGTGATCGATAGTGTCAAATGCAGCACCAAGCAGCACTAAGATCCAGTAACACTAATAGAGAGATACAACCACGATCTGATGATAAGAGCAAATCATTAGTAACTCTAATGAGAGCAGTCTCAGTACTATGGTACGGTCTAAATCCTGACTGGAAATCTTCACAGATACTATTTCTTTCTAAAAAGGAACATAGTTGTGATGAAACTGCCTTTTCTAGTATTTTTGATAGAAAAGTGAGATTTGAAATGCTGTAATTGACTTTTCTAGTATTTTTTAATAAGAGGTTTAATAACAGCCAGCTTAAAGGTTTTTGGTACGTATCCTAGTGATAAAGATGAATTAACAATATTAAGAAGAGGATCTATGACCTCTGGAAGCATCTCTTTCAATAGCTTAGTCGGTATAGGGTCTAACATACATGTGGATGATTTTGATGATTTAACAAGTTTAGACAATTCTTCCTCTCCTAAAGCAGTAAATGAATTGAATTTTTCTTTAGGGACACTACAATGCACTGTCTGACACAAGACTGTAGTAGACGGTTGCATGGTTATAATTTTTTCTCTAATATTATCAATCTTGCAAGTAAAGAAGTTCATAAAGTCATTACTGCTGTGCTCTTTGGAAACATCAGAAGTTGAAGCTTTATTTCTTGTTAATTTAGCCACTGTATCAAATAAATACCTAGGGTTGTGTTTATTTTCTTCTAAAAGTTTTGAAAAATAGGCAGACCTAGCAGTTTTTAAGGCCTTTCTGTACTCAGTCATTTTCTCTCTCCACAAAATGCGAAATACTTCTAGTTTTGTTTTCTTCCAGCTGCGCTCCATTTTTCTAACTGCTGTTTTTAGGGCCTGAGTGTGCTCATTGTACCATGGTGCTGGATTAATTTCCTTAATCTTTTTTAAACGCAAAGGAGCAACTGAGTCTAATGTGCTGGAAAAGAGAGAGTCAATAGTTTCTGTTGCAATATCGAGGTCTTCTAAGCTGTCTGGTATGCTAAGGCGATGAAACTGATCAGGAAGATTATTTATAAAGCAATCTTTAGTGGTGAAAGTGATGGTTCTACCATATTTATGGCAGGGAGGCAGTTTAGCCTCTTTCACTAAATGTAGTATACACGAGACTAGATAATGATCTGAGATGTCGTCACTCTGCTGCAGAATTTCAATGGCATCAATATTGATTCCATGTGACAATATTAGATCTAAAGTATGATTACGACAATGAGTGGTTCCCGACACGTGTTGTCTAACACCAATAGAGTTTAGAATGTCTGTAAATGCCAATCCTAATGAGTCTTTTTTATTATCTACATGGATATTAAAATCACCAACAACAAGGACTTTATCAAAGAGATTGCCGATTTTCTATCAGAATTAGTACTAGCTGCAGATAAAGTCTGTATTGTGTCCTGGTGGCTTGTATACAGTAGCCAACACAAATGACAACTTACATAATGTTACGTAAAGCACCATCACTTCGAAGGAATTATATTTTAAAGACTTTTGACTAATACTGTAAATATTACTATAAATTACAGCAACACCTCCCCCTTTGCCTTTCTGTCGAGGATTGTGTCGATAATCATAACCTTGAGGACTAGACTCATTTAAAGTAGTGTAATCGTCCGGTTTTAGCCAGGTTTCTGTCAAACACAGCACATCTAGATTATTGTCTGTGATAATATCGTTTACAATAAGTGCTTTTGAAGAAAGTGATCTAATATTTAACAACCCAAGCTTTATCATTTGTTTATCATTATTATCTCTATTTTTTATTTGTTGAACATCAATTAAATTTTTACCATTAAATGGGTTTGGAAGTTTTTTGTTTTTATTAATTCGGGGTACAGACACAGTCTCTATTTGATAATATCTAGGTGCAAGAGTTTCTACGTGTTGGGAATTATCTGACTTCTGTAACGTGAGGCAGCTAGCAGACGGTCGGTTTAGCCAGTCTGTCTGCTTCCTGTCCTGGGCCCCAGTTTGTCATGTTTTAGTTCTGAGACTATGTGCCATATTACTAGAGAGAAGAGCAGCACCATCCCGGGACGGATGAATACCATCTCTTTTCAACAGGTCAGGTCTGCCCCAAAAGCTTTTCCAATTGTCTATGAAACCTATATTATTCTGCAGACACCACTTAGACAGCCAGCCATTGAGTGATGATAATCTACTAACTATCTCATCACTCCGACGAACAGGAAGAGGGCCAGAACAAATTACTTCTCCTGACATTGTACTTGCGAGTTCACACACCTCTTTAATGTTAATTTTAGTGATCTCCGACTGGCGAAGTCGAACATCATTTGTGCCGACGTGAATAATAATTTTAGATTCTCTCTGTCAGCCTGACTATTTCCCTACATTTGACATGTAAGTCCCTCGTCGCTGACAGAGAGAGCTACACTGAACATGTGACAAACTGAACACGAAATAACAGTGGGAAAGGATGACATAACTCACCGTGTTTGTAGACAGATCCGAGTTACCACTGTAGACGGATCCGAGTTACCACAGCTGTTTGATGAACGCGTTGAAAAGGAGCGCGCAAGACTGATAACAAGTTAACAAGCGAGATGCAAACGTGTTGTAACAGCGATTTAGATTCAAAGATTACAGGCTAGCGACGTCAGATTAATGTGGTAGGCAATAATAATAATATAAGCAACAATGAATAAAAGTAAGAGATTCAATAAAAGTAAGAGAAAACAAAGCTATACGGAGACGCAGAGGCAGAGGCAGCGAGGCAGACACTGGAGCTCTGCGCATCACTTTGAGCATGATCTCCTGTTTTAATGTTACAACAAATTCACAACTTGTTTGACGCAAACAATGACAACTTGACTGCTGTTAGAGAATGTTTCCCAGATAATCAGCATCAGTTTTTCATGAGTGTCTGAACTTAGCCAACAGTTTTACAGCCTGTTCACTGACAACACCTGCTCAGAACAAGTCTAGGCCTAGTTATATTTTCGTTATCACACGATGACTGACATTTTGTCACATTAAGCATCTCTCTCTCCAAATAGACTTAATAATTTTATTAGCACTAAATAAATTAAAGTGAATTGCATTGTCTATGTTATTGGTCACTTTTGAAATCATGTCAAATATATCCTGGCCATGGATGCATTAATCATTGCATCTGTTTTTCAAAGATGTCAAAAAGGCCAGGTTACAGGATGCCGGCCCAGAGAAGGTGGTGAAAAGGGTAGGTCCATTAGAGGAGGAGACGGTGGAACAGGTGGAAGAGGAAGAGAAGGAAAAAGGCAACAAACACTTAAAATAAACAACACCAGTCATAATCTCTCTCTCTCTCTCTCTCTCTCTCTCTCTCACTCTCACACACACACACACACACACATACACAAACGAACTTTTCATTTTTATTTCAAAACTTGAGAGCCCTGTATTCAAAACCTAAAGCTCTTCTTTCATGAGATCCTGTGATCATTACAAATTGAAATTAATTGACAGAGATGTTGAAAAATTCACCAAAAACACGAAAGAAAGATTGAAACCAAACTATATATTGTTTTACTGTGAGCATTTGTGTTTGTGAATACAGTATTACAGTACGAAAGAACAGAAATACATCAACCTTGTGTAGCTGGACAGAAACAATGTTTGTGTTTGAAGAAGGAAATCAAGATACCTCCTGTTAGATTTGTGTGCGTTACATAGAGAATTGTGTGCTGTGTTTTGTAAAAAGTGTTTCATGAAACTGAAAACTGAGTCAAAGGCAGAGAATTAGTGTATGGTTTTGCAGATTTTGTGTGTTTCTGGTGTTTGAGTGTCAGGTTTCAGAAATTGTGTGACAAGTAAGAATTTTGTGAAAAACTGTAGTAAACACCAGGAGGAAATGTGTACACAAGACAATGACTATAAGAGCAAGGGTTTAACATCAGACAGTCCTGACTCTGTGTGAGTGACACTCTGAGGTGATGAACTATCATTCTGAACTGAATCTAGACTGTGGAAACAGATTCCTTTAAATATACATCTGAATTTGTATAAGAAAAACTGCATATAAATGATTTTAGAAGACTTTTATTTTGAAGTTAATCAACTGTCATCTCAACATTGTGTTACGATCTCTGTATCTGAAAATACAAAAGTGTGGAAAACATTTTAAATAAAAGTCAGTAGTGATACCCTGCATGTAGTGTCAAGATGATTGATGATGACCTCTGACCTTTCTGACCCCCGTGACCTCTGCGAGCCAACCCACGACGTTTACCTCCCCCACGGGCCACCCACGAAGTTCTCCCCTCCCCCTCCCATGGTTGACCATAGTATCACCCCAATGACCTTTGACATTGTTGGTGATCCTCAGAGGATTGATATAACCTTTGTCCGCATATTTTGAATAGCGATGTTGCCCTGTGAACTGTCAGGATGTCTGATCAAATTGCAGAAAGATCATTTTAAAGGGTTGAGGGTCATTTTTTTAACTCTAACACACCATATTTGAGGGTCATATGTGCGATGTGACGGCATCCACATTCCGGCTGGCTCGTGGTCATTTTATGTCGCTCTCATCTCTCTGTCTGTGCAAACGAGAAAGCAACAAGTGACTAGAAACAGTTGGATCAAAATAACAAAAGAATAAAAAGTGTATATTATATATATATTAGTATAATATACAGTATTGTCAGCGATATATCTGCTCAACCAATCACAGCGCACTATTCCACGCACTCTAAACATTAAAGGCTTTTTTTAAAAGCCGTTTTTAATACCAATGTACTCTGCAAATGTGTTTATTTAACCGTGCGGTGGCGAATGAACATGAGAAGTATGAGCATGTACAGCACTCAATACTTAGTTGGGGCTCCTTTTGCCTGAATTACTGCAGCAATGCGGCGTGGCATGGAGTCGATCAGTCTGTGGCACTGCTCAGGTGTTATGAGAGCCCAGGTTGCTCTGATAGTGGCCTTCAGCTCTTCTGCATTGTTGGGTCTGGCATATCTCATCTTCCTCTTCACAATACCCATAGATTTTCTATGAGGTTAAGGTCAGGCGAGTTTGCTGGCCAATTAAGAACAGGGATACCATGGTCCTTAAACCAGGTACTGGTAGCTTTGGCACTGTGTGCAGGTGCCAAGTCCTGTTGGAAAATGAAATCTGCATCTCCATAAAGTTGGTCAGCAGCAGGAAGCATGAAGTGCTCTAAAACTTCCTGGTATACGGCTGTGTTGACCTTGGACCTCAGAAAACACAGTGGACCAACACCAGCAGATGACATGGCACCCCAAACCATCACTGACTGTGGAAACTTTACACTGGACCTCAAGCAACGTGGATTGTGTGCCTCTCCTCTCTTCCTCCAGACTCTGGAACCCTGATTTCCAAAGGAAATGCAAAATTCACTTTCATCAGAGAAAATAACTTTGGTCCACTCAGCAGCAGTCCAGTCCTTTTTGTCTTTAGCCCAGGTGTGACGGTTTTGGGATTATACCGCACTGTTTTTTTAAAATGAATTGTCGTCATAATCAATCGGGAGAAAGGCGTGACTGATTGAACGGAAATACCTGAATAAAAGAGGAAGTGGAAGGAGCAACGACAGGTAGTGAGTGACGTGTTGAGTTCGCAGGGAGAGGGCGACCAACAATAGAGGCTGAGTCGCGGGCTGTTCAAATTATGTGCACGCCAGTTTGCTGCGTTTAATTATGCACATGCCGTTGTGATGGATCTTCCTGGCGCGGATGACCACAGGTGCTGGATCCTATCGCTTCAGTGTTTGTCTGCTGAGCTCGCTTGATCCTTCGTCACCGGCGCTGTCTGCAGAGCGTTGCCTGGCATGGACAGAAGGCTGCCGGTTTCTGTTGTTTCCGTGAGTGTTCGTCTGCTGAGTTCGTTTGATCCTTCGTCTCTGATGCCGGCGAGGAGCGTGGCCTGAACTACGCGCTGGCCTTTTACCTCAGGTCTTCAGTTCACCGTACACAGAGGAATTAATTGCTGCACTGTCATATCGCCCCACCGATGTCGACTGCCGAACTGTTGGGTCTTAAAACGGCCGAGTCCCGCCTCAACTCAACTCAACTCAACTCAGGTATTCCCTACCAATAACGCACTTTAAAAACGTCCAAAAGCTTCCCCGACATTATTCGCCTCAGTACAAGGCACACACACACCCACACACACACACACACACACACACACACATTAATTTTCTTTATCTTTAAAGCTTTTCTTGTTTTTGTTTTCTTTTTGGGGTGAACGTTTGTTTTTTGAACTGTTGTTTTTCTGAATATTTTGATTATTGAAATTTTGTTTGTTGTTTGTTTATTGAATTTATTGAAGTGTTTTGCCAATCTTTTTGTTTGGTTTTGTGATTTCCTTTTTTGATTGAGACACGAACTTTTACCCCCATGGTTTAATTGCGACATAGCCTATTACATCACAGGACTTTTTTGCATTTGTGTATTTGTCGGGATTCTCTCTGTGAAAGTGTTTTTCTAATTCTGACATTACAATTACAATTTGATAAGATTGAAATTTTTGTGTTGGATGTTTTTTGTGAATTCCAATATATTGTTTTGACATTTAAATTGTGTAACTGGTGGTTTGAGTTATCCTGGGTTAAACAGTTAGTTAATTTTAATGTGGTAGATTTGAGTCTGCCTGGCGCCCGAATTAGCAAAGATTTTGAATTAATATTTATTTAATTATATTCCAATAGTTTAGGGAACCACCGTTACACAGGCGAGACGCTTCTCACACTGTCTGTTGTTCAAGAGTGGCTTGACACAAGGAATGCGACAGTTGAAACCTATGTCTTGCATACGTCTGTGTGTAGTGGTTCTTGAAGCACTGACTCCAGCTGCAGTCCACTCTTTGTGAATCTCCCCCACATTTTTTAATGGTTTTGTTTCACAATCCTCTCCAGGGTGCGGTTATCCCTATTGCTTGTACACTTTTTTCTACCACATCTTTTCCTTCCCTTCGCCTCTCTATTAATGTGCTTGGACACAGAGCTCTGTGAACAGCCAGCCTCTTTTGCAATGACCTTTTGTGTCTTGCCCTCCTTGTGCAAGGTGTCAATGGTCATCTTTTGGACAACTGTCAAGTCAGCAGTCTTCCCCATGATTGTGTAGCCTACAGAACTAGACTGAGAGACCATTTAAAGGCCTTTGCAGGTGTTTTCAGTTAATTAGCTGATTAGAGTATGGCACCAGGTGTCTTCAATATTGAACCTTTTCACCTTAAATTGAACTTAATTGAACCTTAATTTCAGTGAAATTAATGTTTATTTATGACTGTTTTGTGCTGGTCTGCACACCTTTTATTTGGAGAACACTTTAATAAAGCAGACAGTAGGCAAAGCCAACCCTGTCCTCTTCCTTCCTTACATCTGAACACTGTTACACTGGTGCCGAAGGAAGATGTATGCCGCCGACATGCCAGTGCCCTCCGGTACACCATTTGCGGAGATTATTATATCCCTTGTGGTCATGCAGCATGATCAATACCAGGCCCTGCTGGACTTGCGACAGGATCAGGAGAGGCAGTTCCAGGCCGTCCTCCAAGCCCAGCAGGAAGACCGCGAGAGGTTCCGGAGCTGGATTGACCGGGAGGTTCGTCCGGAAGCTACAGTCCAACGAGCTGTGCCCACCCACCTCCCACTCAATAAAATGGGGCCTGAGGATGACCCGGAGGCATTCTTGGACTTGTTTGAAAAATCGGCCAAGGTCTGTGGATGGCCTCGGGACCAGTGGCCGATGCGGCTGGTCCCACTGCTCTCCGGGGAGTCCCTATCCACCTTGCAGAGGACCACATGGTGGCGTGCCCCGGGGTCGGCGAACCCCTCTCATCAGCTTCTCTCTCTCCCTCTCTTCCAGCTCCTTCTCTCTCTCGGCCTGTCCCTTTACTCAGGTCCCGTCTGCCCGGCCCTCCTCGAGTCCCGCCCCGCCCCCAGGTTCCCTATTCGGCTCCACGAGTCCCTGCCTGCTCGTTGCTGGACCCCGCTCCTGTTTCTCCGCTCTCTCCATGTCAGCCGCTTAACCCACTCTCTGCCACTGGAGTGGCAGGGAGGTCTGGGCCGGCCTGCTGCCGTTGCGAGGACCCGGAGCATTTCGTGGACAGGTGCCCCGTTATGGAAGTGGGGACAATGGTCTGGGTCCCGGATGTCCGCAGGCTGCCCCGGTCAAGCTGGGTGGTACCAAATACCTGTGAGTATCAAGGGGGGTACCTATCAGGCATTGGTGGATTCAGGATGTAACCAAACCTCGATCCATCAAAATCTGATACAATCCAGTGCATTGGATACAAGCCGCATGGTTAAGGTGCGGTGTGTGCATGGGGATGTGATGGAGTATCCTATTGTGCCAGTCATTATCCAATTTCGGAGCCAAAAGCATAGTGTTGAGGTGGCAGTTAACCCGCACCTCCGGCATCTGTTAATTTTGGGAACCAATTGGCCAGCGTTTACAGAATTATTGGGGGCTTTATGTACGGATGCCTCTTGTGGAAAAAATGCACCAGAGGGGAACACGAGTGTGCAGGCGGGAGAGACTGAACCACTGGGTACTGCCTCAGGGGAACAGAGCGAAATTGAGAGACTTATTCTCTCGGAGCGCGATGATTTTCCCCTGGAGCAGTCTCAGGATGAGACGCTGAAACGTGCGTTTGAACAGGTCAGTACCATCGACGGTCAGCCTCTCGATACAACCTGTAAAATAGGTTGTATCGAGTGACCCAATGCAGGCTGGATGGCTCCCCGGCCTGAGTCGGGCGGTGGGGGTATGTGGCAAGGGGGCAGTGGTTTGGCGAAGTCTGCAGCGGGAGAGAGAGTCGGGAGACGTGCGGTGAGTGAGTGGGTTAAGCGCAAATAACGAACACCTGTCTCTTGTTTCAGTAATTGCCGTGGGGAGAGTATTTAAACGCCAGGAGAAACAGGAGCGAGTGAGAGAGAAGGACTACTGGCTGCCACACTCCTGGATTCCTGCCTGCTTGTTGCTGGAGTGAAATTAATGTTTATTTATGACTGTTTTGTGCCGGTCAAGTTGAATATTCATTTTAACTTTGTCAAAGCATAAGAGGTTTTTGTGGACATGTCCATGTTTTGTTGAGGCCTTTCATAGACATGACTATTTTTCTATCACTTAGCCCTTAACTCCAACATCGCAGTAATTCAAACAGTTGAGTACTATAAATTGTGTTTAGTGTATTTAGTATATTTCAAAAAGTTAATTGAAAAAACATTCATTTCTTTTTAAAGTTTATAAATAAATTGTATAATTATAAGACCTGTTGTATAAAATTAAGTGTGCTTCTAAAACAGTATTGAACATTTATTTATAAAACAACACATATGTTTCACAGAGCAGGGGGAAAAGCACTCCTTACTCTTTTGATGTCCTTAACATGAATAGCAGAATGCTATTGAAGTCTAAAAATCTCTCTCTCTCTCCAAGTAACTTCATGCAATCGTGCTGTGAAACCTAAGACAGGAGGTGGATGAAACATTGTTTTGTCCGTGCTAACTTTTATTTCAAAGCATACATTTAAAGGTTTAATTACATCTTTTAAAAAGTCTTAAGTCAAATCTTCCTAGAAGACTGATTATCTGGCTTAAAACCTGAAGTATAATTTTTTATTTATCAGTGTATGTGTAAAATGTTGGGGTCTCACACATTGTGTAACATTTTCAATAATTCCTTATAAAAAAATCACCAAGCATTTTCAGAAAGAGAACCTGTGATGTCTCAGGCTGGTTCTGTAAAAGGAACTTCTCTATTTTAAATAAAATGATTACATTTTTGCCCATGAGACATAATTAAGTTGGCTTGAAAAAGCCAACTTACTGTAATGCTATTTAAACTTATTAATGGTGCTTGCCAAAGACAAAGCTCCATTCTTATTCTCCTGTATACTTATTAATGGTGCTTGCCAAAGGCAAAGCATCATTATAGTTCTCTTGCATACTTATTAATGGTGCTTGCCAAAGGCGAAGCATCATTATTGTTCTCCTCCATACTTATTAATGGTGCTTGCCAAAGGCGAAGCATCATTATTGTTCTCCTCCATACTTATTAACCCTCAGAGGTCTGAGAATTTTTGGGGCCCTGGAGAAGTTTTGACATGCCCTGACATTTGTGCTTTTTTCAGTTGTTCATAAACATACAAATGACAAAAGTGTCATTACACTGTATTCAGCCCAAACTAGGCTACCATAATATGTGAGGAACATGTATGTACATGTTTGTGTTTTTGAAGGAATAACATTTATGCATGGTTATTGAAAAAACAAAAAACTTAAGTCAATGAAATAAGGCCAAAAAATTATAGTAAATCTGTGTTCACAAGACTTCTGGGTATTGGAGGTTGTAGACTAGAGTTTTTGCTTCAGAATGATTTAAGAATTATTATGCTGAATCGTTCATGTAAAACAACAGAGAGATTTAAATTTTCTAAGACACTTTTTGTCAAGAAACACAGTATGCGTGGAGGCGTGAATCATCATGAATAATGGGTGATTCTCACCTGAGAAGACAAAAGAATCGCATAAAGAGCTCTAATGTGCTACATAAATAATGAGCTCTTTCAGACAGGTAGGCTGTGAAAAAACCCTCTGTGATCATGCTGATAACAGGATTAATGTCCACTCTTGACAAAAAAAAACATGATTTTTGTCTCATGCATGCACGTATTATTGCACATGATGTGAAGAAAATTTTGTATAAGCCTATGTTAAATTACAGTATCAGTCAAAATGTTGAACACATTGCCATTATAACGTTTTAAAAAGAAGTCTCAAGTCTCTAACCAAACAATGCTTTTTTATTTTAAAATACTTTAAAATATAATGTATTTCTGTGATGCAAAGCGTCTGAACATTCCTACCTCTATGGCATTTCATATAAGCTACTATATTTGTTATATTATATAGCCTAAATGTTAATGTGCAGTTGACAAACTATACATCATTAACACTCTGAGGTCTAAAAACGCGCCGGCGCGTTTTGCAGTTTTTTTTTTCACATTGCAGCAAAACAGACTTAAAATACTCCGTCATTTTTTATCATAGAGACATAAGTAATATATCAAATGAAACTATAGAATGTCTTCTTTTTTTTGTGTACACTCACAATCAAAATAAAACTTTGTGCTTTTTAAAAATAAATAAAATATACAGGGTGTGCTGTCCTGCCATCTCCGTCTCTGCAAACATCATTCTAAAACGTCACTAAAAGTAACTAAAATAGACGGCTTATACATGCTACATGGACATGAGAGATATGTCTTTGCAAAGCTTTAAGTGTCTACTTTTAAACGAAACAAATAAATTCTAAAAAAAATATTCTCCCTTTATGTAATCAGTATAAAAGTAAAGAGAGGTACTGTTTCTCCTGTCTTACCTAATTATCTTTAATGTGTGCCCGCCCACGCGCAGAGCGCTCTATTCATAAGATAATAAGCTGAGGCGATCTATGCAAACTGTAAACGCCCCTAACAGCGTCTTAAAAAGCATCAAGTTTCATCAGATTCATTCGCTTTCCTGCGCGTTTGGAAGATGGCACGCTACTCAGGTGAGCAGGCTCTTCAGATGGTCCTGGACAGTGAGGAAGAGTTCACTTTTTCCTCGGAAGAAGAACACGACTCTGACGATGAACGTCTGTATTTTGAAGAGCGACTTGATCCAGCTGAAGATACAGTTTCTGATGAGTAAGTGATTTAGTTTTACTTAAATTATTTGACGTGTTTTTCTATATAAGCGTACATATATATTTGCCTTATATTTACATCTAGGCCTATCTATATAACTCTATATAACTTTATCTCATAAAAATGCTTATAAATAGAATGCTTTTCTGTTGATATAACGTTACTTAAATTATTTGACGTGTTTTTTTATATAAGCGTACATATATATTTGCCTTATATTTACATCTATCTATATAACTTTATCTCATAAAAATGCTTATAAATAGAATGCTTTTCTGTTGATATTCGACTTGTTATTAATATGCATAGATACGTTGGATACACGCGTTAGATCGATTAACTGCATGCAGCTGAATAGCATATTATGATAGACGTGAATGTGCTAAAATATGCTTGGTTGTGAAATGCGCGAACGTGTTGCTATTCACTAAATTTGCTAACTGATATAGCAGACTGTAACGTTTACACATTCGCACACTTTGTCCGGTAATGGCCAATTGACAGACATATACAGCATGCTTGTATACCTGTTAATTTCCTGTCAGTTATGCATAGCTAATGGTATGAGAGTAGTATCTTATATGCTAATAATAACAGTTTTTTTGTTTTGTTTTAGAAATGTGGATCCATCACTCTCGCATTCACCTGCAATTCTCACTAAGAGGGCACGCAGCAACACAGGCGATAATGAGAAAGAGTAAGTACATGTTTACCCACTATATGTGCAAACTGATATAGCAGACTGTAACGTTTACACATTCGCACACTTTGTCCGGTAATGGCCAGTTGACAGACATATACAGCATGCTTGTATACCTGTTACTTTCCTGTCCGTTATGCATAGGTAATGGTATGAGAGTAGTATCTTATATGCTAATAATAACAGGTTTTTTTTTTTTTTACAATTTGTTTTTTTTAGGAATGTGGATCCATCACTCTCACATTCACCTGGGTTAGGCGAAACGTATTTTAAAAACATTAAAAATCTTAGTGATCCCAAACTTTTGAACGGTAGTGTATGTATATATGTGTCTGTATGGCTTTCTTTCTTATGCGTGCACAATATATTAGCATTAGTGCTTGGTAATGTTAATATATACAATAATAAACATTATATTAGTATTAGTTATTGATGATGCAAATAGTATAGCTCCTTGTGTAATAACCATCTCACTGTTTTTTTTTTCTCCAGCTATAGCCCTAATGAGAGTGCTCCAAAACCCTTGCAAAAAAGGCCAAGAAAAACATTCAGACAAGCAACAGGCATTCAGCTCTGTCATGGAAAACAGATAATGACACTGACATGGTTCCACAGACTCTGAGATTCCTACCTGCACGGGAACCTGGACCACAGCTGCGTCCTGCTGATGAACACACTCCTAAGAGTCTCTTCAAAATGTTCAAAATGCAAGGAATAATGCCACCGCTGGTCGTCGGAACTGCATGCTTTGCAAAGTACAGCTTGGTAAAAGGCAAGACACACCTTGGAAATGCCAGGCATGTGACATTTACTTGTGTCTTCAGTTGAAAAGGAACTGTTTTCAAAAATGGCACACAGATGTGTGACTGTTCAGATTCTCTGTTCACCACCTCTCACTGACCATTGGGCTGCAAAGATTATCTATATGTGATCAAGCAGGTTATGTATAGGGTGTAAAAGTGGGCTTTTTTTTATAAACCTTACCTTTATTTGCCTGTATACACAAAATGTGCCTTTGACCCTAGTTTATATGTGGATTATATTGTTAACTTTATTTTAAATAAAAAAGAAAAAAAAACAATGATATGTATCTTTGCATTTTCTTAGTTGACTCAGTCACATTCCTGACTGAATGGCTCATTATGCGGCTCATTAGGGGCAGGGTCTTAATCTCCCCAGGTGTAAATCACTTCATTATTCATGAAGAGTCACACCTCTTCGCATATGGCCTACCTCAACAAAAGTGTCTTAGAAATTTAAAATCAATACAATGTTTTATGTGTCAGAGTAGGGAGGATCATTTCCACATCATTTTGAAGCAAAAACTCTACACTAAAATATACAATTCTCAAAAGTCTTGTGAAAAAACATTTAGTATGCATTTTGAGGTATTGTTTCAGTTACTTTTTTTTTTTTTTTTTTCAATAACCACGCATAAACATTATTCCTTTAAAAACACAAACATGTACATACATGTTCCTCACATATTATGGTAGCCTAGTTTGTGCTGAATACAGTGTAATGACACTTTTGTCATTAATATGTTTATAATCAACTGATAAAAGCACAAATGTCAGAGCATGTCAAAACTTCTCCAGGGCCCAAAATCAGCCTCAGACTCCAGAGGGTTAACACTCTGAGGTCTAAAAACGCGCCGGCGCGTTTTGCAGTTTTTTTTCACATTGCAGCAAAACAGACTTAAAATACTCCGTCATTTTTTATCATAGAGACATAAGTAATATATCAAATGAAACTATAGAATGTCTTCTTTTTTTGTGTACACTCACAATCAAATAAAACTTTGTGCTTTTTAAAAATAAATAAATATACAGGGTGTGCTGTCCTGCCATCTCCGTCTCTGCAAACATCATTCTAAAAGGTCACTAAAAGTAACTAAAATAGACGGCTTATACATGCTACATGGACATGAGAGATATGTCTTTGCAAAGCTTTAAGTGTCTACTTTTAAACGAAACAAATAAATTCTAAAAAAAATATTCTCCCTTTATGTAATCAGTATAAAAGTAAAGAGAGGTACTGTTTCTCCTGTCTTACCTAATTATCTTTAATGTGTGCCCGCCCACGCGCAGAGCGCTCTATTCATAAGATAATGTGCTGAGGCGATGTATGCAAACTGTAAACGCCCCTAACAGCGTCTTAAAAAGCATCAAGTTTCATCAGATTCATTCGCTTTCCTGCGCGTTTGGAAGATGGCACGCTACTCAGGTGAGCAGCCTCTTCAGATGGTCCTGGACAGTGAGGAAGAGTTCACTTTTTTCCTCGGAAGAAGAACACGACTCTGACGATGAACGTCTGTATTTTGAAGAGCGACTTGATCCAGCTGAAGATACAGTTTCTGATGAGTAAGTGATTTAGTTTTACTTAAATTATTTGACGTGTTTTTTCTATATAAGCGTACATATATATTTGCCTTATATTTACATCTAGGCCTATCTATATAACTTTATCTCATAAAAATGCTTATAAATAGAATGCTTTTCTGTTGATATACTTAAATTATTTGACGTGTTTTTTATATAAGCGTACATATATATTTGCCTTATATTTACATCTATCTATATAACTTTATCTCATAAAAATGCTTATAAATAGAATGCTTTTCTGTTGATATTCGACTTGTTATTAATATGCATAGATACGTTGGATACACGCGTTAGATCGATTAACTGCATGCAGTTGAATAGCATATTATGATAGACGTGAATGTGCTAAAATATGCTTGGTTGTGAAATGCGCGAACGTGTTGCTATTCACTAAATGTGCTAACTGATATAGCAGACTGTAACGTTTACACATTCGCACACTTTGTCCGGTAATGGCCAATTGACAGACATATACAGCATGCTTGTATACCTGTTAATTTCCTGTCAGTTATGCATAGCTAATGGTATGAGAGTAGTATCTTATATGCTAATAATAACAGTTTTTTTTGTTTTGTTTTAGAAATGTGGATCCATCACTCTCGCATTCACCTGCAATTCTCACTAAGAGGGCACGCAGCAACACAGGCGATAATGAGAAAGAGTAAGTACACGTTTACCCACTATATGTGCAAACTGATATAGCAGACTGTAACGTTTACACATTCGCACACTTTGTCCGGTAATGGCCAGTTGACAGACATATACAGCATGCTTGTATACCTGTTAACCTGTTAAATACTTGTAATTGTTAATTGTACACCTGCAATTCCCACAAAGAGGGCACCCAGCAACACAGGGGGAAATGAGAAAGAGTAAGTACATGTTCACCCACTATATGGTAGGCCTATGTACACTACCGTTCAATAGTTTGAAATCGGTATGATTTTTCATGTTTTTAAAATAAGTTTCGTCTGCTCACCAAGGCTACATTTATTTAATTAAAAATACAGTAAAAACAGTAATATTGTGAAATATTATTCCAATTTAAAATAACTGTGTACTATTTAGTCTACAGTGTCACATGATCCTTCAGAAATCATTCTAATATGAGGATTTGCTACTCAAGAGACATTTATTGTTTACAATTGTTCAGAAATGTTTCTTGAGCTGCAAATCATCATATTAGAATGATTTCTGAAGGATCATGTGACACTGAAGACTGGAGTAATGATGGTGAATATTCAGCTTTGACATCACAAGAATAAATGACTTTGTGAAATATATTTAAATAGTACACAGTTATTTTAAATTGGAATAATATTTCACAATATTCCTGTTTTTACTGTATTTTTAATTAAATAAATGTAGCCTTGGTGAGCAGACGAAACGTATTTTAAAAACATTAAAAATCTTAGTGATCACAAACTTTTGAATGGTAGTTTATGTATATATGTGTCTGTATGGCTTTCTTTCTTATGCGTGCACAATATATTAGCATTAGTGCTTGGTAATGTTAATATATACAATAATAAACATTAAATTAGTATTAGTTATTGATGATGCAAATAGTATAGCTCCTTGTGTAATAACCATCTCACTGTTTTTTTTTTCTCCAGCTATAGCCCTAATGAGAGTGCTCCAAAACCCCTTGCAAAAAAGGCCAAGAAAAACATTCAGACAAGCAACAGGCATTCAGCTCTGTCATGGAAAACAGATAATGACACTGACATGGTTCCACAGACTCTGAGATTCCTACCTGCACGGGAACCTGGACCACAGCTGCGTCCTGCTGATGAACACACTCCTAAGAGTCTCTTCAAAATGTTCAAAATGCAAGGAATAATGCCACCGCTGGTCGTCGGAACTGCATGCTTTGCAAAGTACAGCTTGGTAAAAGGCAAGACACACCTTGGAAATGCCAGGCATGTGACATTTACTTGTGTCTTCAGTTGAAAAGCAACTGTTTTCAAAAATGGCACACAGATGTGTGACTGTTCAGATTCTCTGTTCACCACCTCTCACTGACCATTGGGCTGCAAAGATTATCTATATGTGATCAAGCAGGTTATGTATAGGGTGTAAAAGTGGGCTTTTTTTATAAACCTTACCTTTATTTGCCTGTATACACAAAATGTGCCTTTGACCCTAGTTTATATGTGGATTATATTGTTAACTTTATTTTAAATAAAAAAGAAAAAAACAATGATATGTCTTGTCTTTGCATTTTCTTAGTTGACTCAGTCACATTCCTGACTGAATGGCTCATTATGCGGCTCATTAGGGGCAGGGTCTTAATCTCCCCAGGTGTAAATCACTTCATTATTCATGAAGAGTCACACCTCTTCGCATATGGCCTACCTCAACAAAAAGTGTCTTAGAAATTTAAAATCAATACAATGTTTTATGTGTCAGAGTAGGGAGGATCATTTCCACATCATTTTGAAGCAAAAACTCTACACTAAAATATACAATTCTCAAAAGTCTTGTGAAAAAACATTTAGTATGCATTTTGAGGTATTGTTTCAGTTACTTTTTTTTTTTGTTTTTTTCAATAACCACGCATAAACATTATTCCTTTAAAAACACAAACATGTACATACATGTTCCTCACATATTATGGTAGCCTAGTTTGTGCTGAATACAGTGTAATGACACTTTTGTCATTAATATGTTTATAATCAACTGATAAAAGCACAAATGTCAGAGCATGTCAAAACTTCTCCAGGGCCCAAAATCAGCCTCAGACTCCAGAGGGTTAACGTCTGGATCTGTGCACAGCTGAATCATCAGACTAGGTAAGCAAGCAAGGACAATAGCGAAAAATGGCAGATGGAGCGATAATAACTGACATGATCCATGATATCATGATATTTTTAGTGATATTTGTAAATTGTCTTTCTAAATGTTTCGTTAGCATGTTGCTAATGTACTGTTAAATGTGGTTAAAGTTACCATCATTTATACTGTATTCACAGAGACAAGAGCCGTCACTATTTTCATTATTAAACACTTGCAGTCTGTATAATTCATAAACACAACTTCATTCTTCATAAATCTCTCCAACAGTGTGTAATGTTAACTTTAGCCACGGAGCACCATCAAACTCATTCAGAATCAAATGTAAACATCCAAATAAATACTGTACTTATGCGATTAGACATGCTGCATGACGAACACTTTGTAAAATTCCATTTTGAGGGTTATATTAGCTGTGTGAACTTTGATTATGCTGTTTAAGGCAAGCGAGAGCTCCGGGGACAGGGGAGCAGGAGAATTTAAAGGGGCCACAACCTGAATCGGCTCATTTATAATGATGCCCCAAAATTAATAAAATTAATTAAAAAAAAAAAATCTATGGGGTATTTTGAGCTGAAACTTCACAGACACATTCAGGGGACACCTTAGACTTATATTACATCTTTTAAAAAATCGTTCGATGGCACCTTTAAAAATACTTCAGCTTAAAAATGGTCTTCATCTTCATTCTTCATATGATCTATAATACATACCTGCATGATTCTGCCTAACAGCTTATTACATGAAAAAAAGTGAAAATCATCTAAAACTGATTTATAGTATATTGAATGAACTGAATATGTTATGTGTCACAAATGAGCAGATTGTATTCATAATGTTGCTCTGGGATGATGTAATTTTACTTTCATTTAAAAAAAAAAAAAAAAAAAAGCAAGCGAGTTAACAATCATTGTGTGTTGCCAATAAAGACATTTAAAATGTAAAATTTAACTTTTGGTGTTTCTTTTTTGTTAAGCAGTCAGGACATTTCTCATACCTTAACTTAGCTCTGGAATGATACAAATGTAAATCATTACAAAAATAATAATAATAAAATAATAATAATAAAAAATAAAACTTGTTTATTTTCTGTGGCGACCAGTTGTTATTCCTATTGTTGTCCTGTAGATGGTAGTAGTGCCAAATATACAAGTAGCAAATACCTATGGGTAGAACAAAGGAAAATACAAGGGAAAAATGCCACAATAATGAAGAGATACAGATGAAAGATCAAAACCTACTTTTGTATTTTCAAACAATAAATTAATGTTAATAGACAGTGATAATGACACCATTTTAACATAATTAAATTAACAATTATAATCAGAATCAGAATCAGAATCAGAAAGAGCTTTATTGCCAGGTATGTTGTTTACACATACTAGGAATTTGTTTTAGTGACAGAAGCTCCACAGTGCAACAGAGTAACAGCGACAAGACAAGACACATAATAAAAAGAATAAAATAATAATATACAAATTTACAAGATAGACAAAGTGCAAAAAAAGCAAAAGACAATATATATTATAGACAATTGTATGTACAATTATGTGTGCAAATTGAGATATAAATAAGTGTTTTAAGTAAATAATATGTAATAGTGTTGTGTGTTCCGTGTTTGTCAAGTGTTCATGAGATGGATTGCTTGAGGGAAGAAACTGTTCCTGTGTCTGGTCGTTCTGGTGCTCAGGGCTCTGTAGCGTCGACCGGATGGCAACAGTTCAAAGAGGGAGTGTGCTGGATGTGAGGGGTCCAGAGTGATCTTCTTTGCCCTTTTTCCTCACTCTGGATAAGTACAGTTCTTGGAGAGTGGGGAGGGTTGTGCCAATGATTCGCTCAGCAGACCGGACTACCCTCTGTAGTCTTCTGAGGTCAGATTTGGTAGCTGAGCTGAACCAGACGGTAATTGAAGTGCAGAGGATGGATTCAATGATGGCAGAGTAGAACTGTTTCAGCAGCTCCTGTGGTAGGTTGAACTTCCTCAGCTGGCGAAGGAAGTACAACCTCTGCTGGGCCTTTTTCACAATGGACTCGATGTGGTTGTCCCACTTCAGGTCCTGGGAGATGGTGGTGCCCAGGAACCTGAATGACTCCACTGCAGTCACAGTGCTGTTCATGATGGTGAGTGGGGGGAGAGCAGGTGGGTTTTTCCTGAAGTCCACGATCATCTCCACTGTCTTGAGCGTGTTGAGCTCCAGGTTGTTAAGACTGCACCAGACAGCCAGCTGTTCAACCTCCAGTCTGTAAGCAGACTCGTCACCGTCCTGGATGAGGCCGATCAGTGTGGTGTCATCCGCAAACTTCAGGAGCTTGACAGAGGGGTCTTTAGAGGTGCAGTCGTTGGTGTAGAGGGAGAAGAGCAGTGGGGAGAGCACACAGCCCTGAGGGGCGCCGGTGCTGATGGTGAGGGTGCTGGATGAGAATTTCCCCAGCCTCACTAGCTGCTGCCTGTCTGTCAGGAAGCTGGTGATCCACTGACAGACAGAGGTGGGCACGGAGAGCTGAGTTAGTTTAGGCTGGAGGAGTGATGGGACAATGGTGTTAAAAGCAGAGCTGAAGTCCACAAACAGGATCCTCACATAAGACCCTGGTCTGTCCAGATGCTGGAGAACATAATGCAGTCCCATATTGACTGCATCATCCACAGACCTGTTTGCTCGGTAAGCAAACTGCAGGGGGTCCAGTAAGGGTCCAGTGATGTCCTTCAGAAAAGCCAGAACCAGTCTTTCAAATGACTTCATGGCCACAGACGTTAGAGCCACAGGTCTGTAGTCATTTAGTCCAGTAATTTTGGGTTTCTTTGGGACGGGGATGATGGTGGAGCGTTTGAAGCATGAGGGGACTTCGCACAGCTCCAGTGATCTGTTGAAGATCTGTGTGAAGATGGGGGCCAGCTGGTCAGCGCAGGTTTTCAGACAGGCTGGTGAAACGCTGTCTGGGCCTGGTGCCTTTCTTCTCTTGTTCTTTCTGAAGACCTGGCGCACGTCATCTTCACTGAACTGAATTGCAGGTGTGGGGGAGAGTGGGGTTGATGGAGGTGTGAATGGTGATTTTTCAAACCTGCAATAAAACCCATTCAGATCGTCTGCCAGTCATTGATTCTCCACAGAGCTGGGGGATGGTGTCTTGTAGTTGGTAATGTCTTTCAGACCTTTCCACACTGAAGCTGTGTCATTAGAAGAGAACTGATTCCGAAGTTTATCAGAATAATTCCTCTTTGCCACTCTGATCTCCTTTTCCAGTGTGTATTTGGCCTGTTTGTACAAGACTCTGTCCCCTTTTCTGCGAGCATCTTCTTTGGCCTGACGGAGCTGGCTGAGTTTTGCAGTGAACCAGGGTTTGTCATTGTTGTAAGATAAATGAGTCTTTGTAGGAATGCACAGATCCTCACAGAAACTGATATATGATGTAACAGTCTCTGTGAGCTCGTCCAGATCGGTGGCAGCAACTTCAAAAACACTCCAATCAGTCCATTCGAAACAGGCTTGTAAAGCCCGCTCTGTTTCGGTGGTCCATCTCTTTACAGTCTTTGCTACAGGTTTAGCTGATTTCAGTTTCTGCCTGTAGGTTGGTATGAGATGAATTAAACAGTGATCAGAGAGCCCCAAAGCTGCCCGTGGGACAGAGTGATATGCATCCTTTATTGCTGTGTAACAATGGTCGAGTATATTACTGTCTCTGGTGGGACAAGTAACATGCTGTCTGTATTTGGGCAGTTCACGTGAGAGAATCGCTTTATTAAAGTCCCCGAGAATGATTAGAACAGAGTCCGGGTGTTGTTGCTCGCTCTCTGTGATCATATCAGCGAGTAACTGTAAAGCCGAGCTCACGTGCGCTTGCGGAGGAATGTAGACGCTCACCAGAATGAACAAGCAAAACTCCCGCGGCGAATAGAACGGTTTGCAGTTAATGAAGAGTGTTTCAAGATCTGGACAGCACATCTTCTTTAACACCGTTACATCTGAACACCACCTTTCGTTGATGTAAAAGCACGTCCCGCCGCCGCGCGATTTCCCCGTTGATTCAGCGTCGCGATCTGATCTAAACAGCTGAAAGCCCGGCAGACATAACACGCTGTCCGGAATGGCGTCGTTCAGCCAGGTTTCCGTGAAGCACAGAGCAGCCGAGTTCGAGAAATCCTTATTTGTCCGGGAGAGCAGAAGGAGTTCGTCCGTTTTGTTGGGCAGAGAGCGGAGATTCGCCAGATGGATGCTAGGCAGCGGCGTTCTTAATCCGCGCTGTCTGAGCTTCACGAGGGCGCCGGCGCGCTTTCCCCGTCTGCGCGTCCTGAAGCGTCTAAACAGCGCTGCCGCTCCGCCGACTACAACATTCAACAAAACGTCTGAATAATCGAAATCCGGTAAAAGATTTTGTGGTGTGAACTGCCGAATGTTCAGCAGTTCATCCCTGGTAAAACTGATGGTGTTTGAAAAACAGAAAACAGGAAAAACTAACAAAAACAGAACAAACACTGAAGAGCTAAGCACTGTGGCTGCCATGCGCGGCGCCATCTTGATCTGTAAATGGATATTTGATGAATAACATAAAAGCTTCCTCAACCCAGAACTGTCCTTACTGGATCAGAGTTTATTATGAGTATAGTATACTGATATTTATTATTATTATTATTATACTATTAATTCATTAATACATGTTAATGATTCTACATGATTTTCATCTGACCTTCAGTTTCACATCATACATAAAAGGTGTTTGAGCACATCCATAACCGCGCGTCTTATGCAAATGAGTCCTAAGATTTTAATATCAATAAGATATCATCAATTTAAAACATGCAGACATAATGGTAAAAACATTTCTAGGATTGACAACAACAGTACTACAGTAGGCTCATATACGCGTCTCCATCATTATGACTTTGCATTGCTGATCTATAAAATGTAAAAAATTAAATTAAAATAAAAAAAGGCTTTTTAACAAGTCCAAGTTTTTCAGAATTTCAGAATGGTCACAGCATCATTTCAGATGCGATGTGTCCGAAGATTTTTCTAGTTGATTATTCTGTCACAGACTTTTTAATGCATGTTTTATTAATAAATTTACTATTAGTTTATTCTCTAAATATGTTTCCATCACGTTTTATGTGCATTTTATTTCGTTGAATAAAAACTATCCACCCCAACGAGTGTACGAGTTACATTTATTCACATCACTTGTGCTCTTAACGGCGTTGAGAGCACTTTGGGAACGTAGCCAACGTTTGGTTTCAGAACGACCATGGAGCCGTTTAGACCGAACTCAAGGCATGCAGGGCTCACAGAGAGTGCTTGCAAATCACCAACACGCTTTACTGATGCCAAAGCAAGTTAGTAAGGTGGTTTTGAGCGTTAAGGTTCTGAGGCCCGCTAGACGCAGTGGCTCAAAAGGAGGACCTTTAAGAGCTCTGAGGACCACGGAGAGGTCCCAGGGGGGAACAGTGAGGGGACGAGGAGGATGCAATCGCCTAGAGCCCCTCAGGAACTTAATGACCAAATCGTTCCGCCCCACTGATTGTCCACCGATGGGCAAGTGAAACGCTGCAATGGCTGCTACGTAGACCTTAAGTGTGGAGGGGGCTCGCTCTGACTCCAAACGCTCCTGGAGGAAGGTTAGAATGGAAGAAACATCGCATTCCTCCGGGTCTATGCTGCGTGTGGAACACCAGCTAACAAAGACCGACCACTTCTGGGCGTAGAGGCGTCTTGTGGACGGGGCTCTCGCCTGTGAAATGGTATCTAGCTCTTCCCTCAGGAGGTCAGGTGGCTCCCGTCGAGGATCCACAGATGTAGAGCCCAAAGCTCTGGCTGCGGGTGCCAGATTGTTCTGTTCGCCTGAGAGAGGAGGTCCCGTCTCAGGGGGATTGGCCATGGGACTTTTGTGGAAAGCCGGAACAGCTCCGAGGTCCAAATCTGGCTCCTCCAGAGTGGGGCCACTAACAGAACTCTGTGTTCGTCCTCTTTGATTCACCTGATAACCTGAGGGATCAGGACGATCGGAGGAAAGGCATAAAGAAGGGTATTGAGCCAAGTGTGGGCCAATGCATCGTCCTCCTTCGAATAATACGTTGGGCAATGAGAGCTGTCTTCTGAGGCGAAGAGGTTCACCTCCGCTCTCCTGAAGAACTCCCATATAGTGAGAACCGTCTGGGGGTGGAGCATCCACCCATCTGAGGGAACGCTGTTCCGAGACAGCATATCTGCTCCCAGATTGTTCTTCCCTGGTATATGAGTCGCTCTGAGTGACCGAACTGAAATGCCGTGCACCGTGAAAACAGCGATTGGGAGGCTCTTAACGGCGAGGGCCGGTGCTCAAAGCGGTGAAAACTGCTGGAAAGATGCTCTGGAAGCGGCTGATACAACCGCGGGAGGACGCTCAGAAGGGCGCGCCGGATGGCGGCAGGAGACCCGCTGAGAAGCGGCCGGTAGTAGGAAGCGGGAGGCGGCGGCTCGACGACGGTGCAAAGGTGGCAGTCGGCGAGGGCGCGGGCGCTGTGAAGATCCGGCGAGTCAGCTGGGTCCTGCTGCAGGGCCTCTTCGACGGCGGCAGAGCGTCTTCTCAGGCGGAGAGCTTCTTTCCCGGTGAGCAGGCTTCGGCGAGGATCAGCGAAGAGAAATACAGTCGTCGCTGAAGGAGAAAGGACTGATGGCCTATGGCGAAACGCCCGCTTATATAGCACATTACCCCGCCCCTTTTGGCGGGAATGTTCGCGCGCTCTCTTCCTATAGGCCGCGCAGCTGAGCCGCGCCGCCATTGGTTCAACAACTTGTCTATGAGTGAACCAATGACGGTGCAGTTACACTGCGTTATTGAAAAGGCTTCAGTAGCGGGGAAAAAGGGAGACATTTCCCCCCATATGCAGTACGAGTGAAATATCGAAAGGGAACTGTGTGTTTACATGCATCACATTATGGTGTGTTGTGCCCTTTAAGAGACCGATCACTTCGCTTAACAAAGACCGTTCCCATTTAAAAAACCTTTTGCAACGTTTTGTCGGGGCTGAATGCAGCCCTGGCATGTCTGTGACACTAGCTGACCACCACACATTTTTTGGCAGATAAACGCATGAGCCTGGGTAAATTTCCAGCTGTAGGAGGTGAACAAGCATGTATTAGAGCTTGTGCTGTGTTGACAACCCTATAACACTCATGGTGTTCCCAGTCAAAAATGACCGGCCTGCAAACAATTGCTGATAAATCTCTCGTTATGCTACCTTATCACTAAATTTTGGATTCAATCTTATTGTCAGCTTGTTTTCTTTCAATAAGACAGGTTTTGTATTCATTTGTGAAACTGATTGATCGTAGGCCTTATTGATCTGAGCCTCACTGACTTGAGGATAAAGTTCTTCTCTGTGCAAAAGAAAACCTGTAATACTCAAAATAGTTTCTTTGTGTACATGAACGTGTGTATGTTTGTGGATGCTTGTATCAACACATGCAGATTTTTGCAAGCCCACATGTATCTACAGTGGGTACGGAAAGTATTCAGACCCCCTTAAAATTTTCACTCTTTGTTATATTGCAGCCATTTGCTAAAATCATTGAAGTTTTTTTCCTCCTTAATGTACACACAGCACCCCATATTGACAGAATAACACAGAATTGTTGACATTTTTGCAGATTTATTAAAAAAGAAAAACTGAAATATCACATGGTCCTAAGTATTCAGACCCTTTGCTCAGTATTTAGTAGAAGCACCCTTTTGATCTAATACAGCCATGAGTCTTTTTGGGAAAGATGCAACAAGTTTTTCACACCTGGAATATGGGGATCCTCTGCCATTCCTCCTTGCAGATCCTCTCCATTTCTGTCAGGTTGGATGGTAAACGTTGGTGGACAGCCATTTTTAGGTCTCTCCAGAGATGCTCAATTGGGTTTAAGTCAGGGCTCTAGCTGGGCCATTCAAGAACAGTCACGGAGTTGTTGTGAAGCCACTCCTTCGTTATTTTAGCTGTGTGCTTAGGGTCATTGTCTTGTTGGAAGGCCACATTCATCTTTCCCTCAATTGCAACCAGTCGTCCTGTCCCTACAGCTGAAAAACACCCCCACAGCATGATGCTGCCACCACCATGCTTCACTGTTGGGACTGTATTGGACAGGTGATGAGCAGTGCCTGGTTTTCTCCACACATACCGCTTAGAAATAAGGCCAAAAAGTTCTATCTTGGTCTCATCAGACCAGAGAATCTTATTTCTCACCATCTTGGCAAACTCCATGCGGGCTTTCATGTGTCTTGCACTGAGGAGAGGCTTCTGTTGGGCCACTCTGCCATAAAGCCCTGACTGGTGGAGGGCTGCAGTGATGGTTGATTTTCTACAACTTTCTCCCATCTCCCGACTGCATCTCTGGAGCTCAGCCACAGTGATCTTTGGGTTCTTCTTTACCTCTCACAAGAGGGCTCTTCTCCCCCGATAGCTCAGTCTGGCTGGACGGCCAGCTCTAGGAAGGGTTCTGGTCGTCCCAAACGTCTTCCATTTAAGGATTATGGAGGCCACTGTGCTCTTAGGAACCTTAAGTGCAGCAGAAATTTTTTTGTAACCTTGGCCAGATCTGTGCCTTGCCACAATTCTGTCTCTGAGCTCTTCAGGCAGTTCCTTTGACCTCATGATTCTCATTTGCTCTGGCATGCACTGTGAGCTGTAAGGTCTTATATAGACAGGTGTGTGGCTTTCCTAATCAAGTCCAATCAGTATAATCAAACACAGCTGGACTCAGATGAAGGTGTAGAACCATCTCAAGGATGATCAGAAGAAATGGACAGCACCTGATTTAAATATATGAGTGTCACAGCAAAGGGTCTGAATACTTAGAAAAACAGAGAATTGTTGACATTTTTGCAAATTTATTAAGAAAGAAAAACTGAAATATCACATGGTCCTGTCAATATGGGGTGCTGTGTGTACTTTAATGAGGGAAAAAATGAACTTAAATGATTTTAGCAAATGGCTGCAATATAACAAAGAGTGCAAAATTTAAGGGGGTCTGAATACTTTCCGTACCCACTGTATGTGAATATGAACATGATGAACACAACTCCTCAACACTAATTGTTTCTCTGATTTTCGACTCCAAAATGATCACTTCATAAATGTTGACTCAGTGATATTATCATTGATTTGTGGTTGAAATCTCCACATTGCTTCAACATTAACTGAGGGTGCAAGAGTGATACTGAAGCAACATCACTTTGTAACGTTAATTCAGTGCAATTGGCATTGACGCATCAACACTGACTCAACATTGTTTCAATGATTACATGCTATCTGGGCTATGATTGAACTCTAAATAGCAATACTGAAGATCACACATTTTTCACACACATTGTGTGACTTCATAATGACTTGTCCAGTGGATTTCCAACAGTCTCTTGAGAAATGAAAGTGTCCTTTTCAGAGAAATCAACACCGAACACTCGACACGGAAAACAAAAGCATGCATCATGCACTACAGATTATTTTCGCCACGTGTACATTTTTTTCACAATAAAATACTTTATTCATGTTTTCTGCTTCTGCATATTACAGAGTCAATTGGATAAATTATACAGCTATAATTGTGTGGGTGTGTTAGTATGGATGTCAGAGTGTGGTTTGTGTAAGGACTTAGCCTATTTATTAGCTCAATTTAATTGTTACAGGGAATAAGAATTGAATCAACTGTAAATGATTCACTGTAAATGATTCAGGATTAATATTTAACACTTCATCAATTATTCGTCCAGCGAAAATTGAGGTTAGAGTATTTTACCAATTCTGGATAAAATATTATTCTGCGGCCAACAGTAACAATATTTTATTATGATTATTGTTATTATTGTAATTATTATATTATAAGCAAGAGGTAACTTGATCTTTAAGTTTAAGACAGTAATTTGATACACAGCACAAGAAACTCGTATATGTGAAAATCAAAACAAGATTTATTGACTACTTCTAATGATTACAGGAAACTAAGGCTAAACACACACACACACACACATACATACATGCACACACATTTGCGGAGTTGATGAGTTATGAAAAGTCCCAAGTTCAGTGCTAACTTAACTCATAACCTGAGGAAAATCACAAAAGCAGAGCTTTGGCTTGATTCTTTAGGTTTAAAGGAGTTTCACCAGTTTCCAGCAAGAGAGAGAGAAGTTTGCTTGTACCTGCGTTTGCTGTGACAGCTGAGGTAATCGGGTTGTTCCGTGACTCGTGTACAGCGGAATCCCGTTCTGGATTGGCTGTCTTTCAGGTGACGTCTTCTTGGGAAAGCCCTGTGGGTTGCGCGGAAGCTTTGAAGGATGCTGCTGGCTGAGCGTCTGGCTTGAGCGGCTCTCTTCTTGGGAGACTTTGGTCAGATATTTCACGAAGTGTTTTGGAGTCTGGATGTGACGGCTGTCGAATGATCAGCGGCGCAGCTCGTGGTTGAAGTCGGGTGTTCGATGGAAAATCAGCCCCGGTCAATCAGTTATCAATGACCCATGCGACTTTTCCGCCGTGGTCAAAGTAGCGGTGTTTCGGCTACCGGCTTCTGACCGATTTCTGACTGACTTCGGACTTCCAGTTTCTGACCTTAGCTTGTTCGGACAGCATAGTTTTAAGGGAGCGATCCTCCAATGAGACGTTGCTACGGAGATTAGACACGCCTCGTCTATTGTCTATTGATCACATCGCGTGATATCTGCAGAACATTCTCCTGTTTTATTAACAACTTTATAAAGTTTCTTAATATTTTCCTGATACTGAATTTCAATGTTTCATTCACACAGAATTACACAGAATTATAAATTCTGCATTTAGAACTCAAACATGGCACACTTCTTACACACATATTACTAGACTGACCTAATTAAAACAATGATTACAATAATGCATTTGAAGAAAACCCACATATTGAATACATTGAATAGACATGTTAGTAATTACATCATGGCATGTATTATTCTGTATATAGTTAATACTTTAAGTAATCGACAATTGTCCCTTTTGAGATTCAAGATTGAGTCCTTAAGCATAGTTTAAACTTTGACCGGAGTCACGAGTGACCGGGTCACGATGGACGGTCAACACAAGGGAGGTATTGATGGGTCTTTTCCTGTTCCGTCCGATAATACAAGAGGGTTTTGTGAGAGAATCAATAGATTTAATGTGATCAGATCCACGTGATGGGTTCTGATTAGTTTATTGCTGATGAGCTAAGAAGTCCTTTAGACAGAGTCCTTTGTTAAAAGAAGTCACGTCATCACTCCTGTTAAGGCTAGGCGTTTCCTGTCAGGAAATGGATCTTTTGGACCAAAATGAAGCTTTGTTCAATCATGTTGTTCATTGATAAAGTCATTGGTAGGTTCTGTCGAGCAATGCCCTACATTTGTATGTGTGTTATAAAAAAAATGTATGTGTGTGTTTGTAATATTTGAGAGGGAAAAACTCTACTGTAAATCACAAATCCAACCACTGTGTGTGCCAGTGGAGTTTTGCTGGCATCTAATGGGGAAAATCTGGTACTGCGCCCAAACAAAATCTTACTGAAAGCTTAATTTTTGAGATATCAACCTCAAATTTGGAACACAACTTGTTTAGATTTATGGCTTTGATTTTCTAGCTGCAAATAGATGAGGTGGTAGATGTGTCCTGGTGAGATAAAGTAGTTTTCTTCTGTCCTTTTGGAACAAGAAATCTGAACATGTGTTTTATTAGGCAACTGGAGTGTGCTAATAAAGTTCACTAATAGTTCTAATCAGTGTTGGGCACGTTACTTTAAAAAAGTAATTAGTTATAGTTACTAGTTACTTTTCACAAATAGTAACGGAGTTAGTAACTGAGTTCATCATTAGAAAAGTAACTAATTACCAGGGAAAGTAACTATTGCGTTACTTTAAAAAAAAAATGAAAATATGTCAGATAACTTGAACGCCTCCAATATTAAATATAAGTCTAAGAATAAATTATTCTTGATCCGACTCGTGACTCATGATCCGCTCTTGCTTATGAAATTTCTCTGTACTGTACAATACGTGTTGGTAGCCATTAAAGAAAATGTAGTTTCATATTTATGTTTAAATAGTCCTATGTTATGTTTTAAATTCATTTACTTGATTATGAAAAGTGAACAGCATGAGTAAAATGCATCATAAGATGCGCAATATATCTGGAGACACGGAGTGGGCCAGACATGATTTTAAACACTTCATTAAGTTTTGTTTCATAGAAAGCCTTTCTTTAAAGTGAATTTCGTTTTTTAAAAATTGTATCTTAATTTTAATCAATGTTTCGATCAACCAATTGCCTGGATTTAATAAATAAGAAGCAAATATAGCAGGCAATATAATCATGGCAGGCACGGGCGCGATCACTGGAGCGCGACTTATAGGCTAAATGAACTGAAACTCAGCGGCTGCTTGCCTCACATACATGAGAAATATATCTATAAAGCTTGAAATATCTAAAAACGAAAAGAAATAGGCTATTCTTATGTAGCCAAATTCGAATGAAATGTGCATTCTCTCTCAGAGATGATGAGAGTCAGCAATGTCAAACTTCATCTTCGAAGATGATGCTGCGCAGCCGACACTGATTCAGAAAACATTATTTATTACTAAACAATTAAAATGTCTCCTTGCTGTTTTGGTCACATTCATAATCATTAATTTTGCCGGTTCTTTATGGCAAGCTTTTATGTGTGCGCTATAGCCTATATTATATGTTATTATGGTTTATTCTCTCCAGTATTTAAGAAATTAAATTAATATAAATGTGATTAGTCAACTAATGCTTAAATGAATAACTTTTCTGGAGGTGTGTACAAAGTTCTCTCAGTTACACAACTGCGCCAGCAAGTGGCAGTATAGAACAGCACATATCTGAATCCGTGTATTCTCTCTGTGTTGGTGTTATATTGGATCAGTGTAAGCGTTTGAGACGGAGTGAAGATAGTTCTTTGTTACTGCTATAATTTGGGCAATATTGTGTGCGTTATTGAAAGTAAGTAATTTCTAAATGTTAAATACTTACATCATTTTGATTATTTCGCTAGAAGTGTGTTATTGTTGTTGTTATCGTTACTTTATCTGTATGACACGGTTTCACTATCGCAGTCACAGTATTTGTTGTTATACCATGTAAACTTAATGAAACTAAGGTTGATGCCACATTTTGGAATATCATTTGTAATATATTTATTTGTATTTCATAAAGTACCTGATCGTCAGTAAGCATATGGTGTTTATCTAATGCGTGCTTAACGACGCCATTTGACCAGCGCAATTTTATTTTAACTGCATCATCAGTTTATATCACTGTGTTGCAAATGTAAAACAACATTTATAAGAACCGTGACCGTGCTTCGACAGATTGGAGTTGCTATTTATCGCAGTAGATAGGACCTTTGAACCAGAAAGATACAGCTTACATTTGACTAAAAGGTTCTTGTCTTTATGCTCAACTAAAGTGAAATAATGAGCATACTTCCACTTTGAGAAACTCGTCTTGTTCTCGCCTTGACTCGCCATGACTGCCGCACATACTTGAATAAACGGAAACACGCCCACAGTGCGTCTTCATGTTTACAGTGGTTAGCATCCACCAATCCTACAATGTGTCGCTGCTGTAAACAGGTTAGGCTATAGGCTACACTTCAGCCAAAATTAATTAATTAAAAAAGTAACGTACAGCGCACCATATGGTAACGGTAATGGAGTTAATTTATTTAAAAAGTAATGCGTTACAGTATTAGTTACTGTCAAAAATAACTGCGTTACTGCTTTGAAATTCAGTATGCTGTCTTTGAGAAAAAAACAGTGTGTTGGGAAGAAAACAGAAAAGAAAATATCTGGAACTGAATTGAATATCGCACCAATTTTGTTATTGGCTGTTATGTGGTGTGGGGCTAAGCTTCTGATTAGTATTTCTAACTCTAATAAGAGCTAAACCTCTGATCTAAATGAACAACTTTGACACCTAAACTTTCTCTTTATCTTATCGAGATTGTGGTCAGTCCTTAAAAGGCGAGTGGACAAGCAGGTCTTTGTGATCAGGTTTGAGCACTAATAAAGCAAGAATGGATCAGTCAGGATTTGACCCAGAGGCTGATATCCAGCATGCCGGTGTGAATTGAAGAGGTTATGAAGAAGCAGGATCAACACTGTAAATACTGATGATCATGTTTTTGCCAATAAAAGCCTTTACAACTTACAAAGTGCTTATTGTTTTCCAGTATAGAAACATGAGGAAAAAATAATCAACAACTACAAAAGAGGTTTAAGAAAGAACATAAATGTTGTTCATGTATGTTGAACGTTAAGAAGCTCTCCAGGCCGTGTTGAATAAAACTAGAAACTTTCATCATGTAAGTGTCTTCATTGAGAAATAATAATACTCAGTTTTCCACCACAAAGAAAGAAGTAGATATTGGGTTTAATGTTTAAAAAATTCCATTCCCCTTGTAAAAATGGTGTTTATCCTTAATCAGAATCTCACATATTAGATGTGGTTCAAACTCTTTCTTTGGTAATTATTTTTAGCACATCATTGATAAACACACAAAATTTATTTCGCTGATATATGTTTAATTATTTGTATGTGAATTTTTATGCACATTTATGACTGTAGCGTGTGAACAGGACTTTTATTTTGGAGTGCCGACATGACGTCATAACTCGGCGACGCGCTCCAGCATTTGTTGTGTGTGATTAGGCTGAAGAAAGGTTTGTTTTAAGCTTTTAAAATATTTAAATCAATTCAAACTGTTCAGGCATTAACTGTTCGTTGTATCGAGAATCGTTAAAGAAATGTTTGATTATGCATGAATGCAACATAATGCTTTATCTAACATTAATGAACATTTTATTTTGTGAGTAAAGCTCACCCACACAGAGTACATACAGAGTAACAAAAAAGACGCATCTCATTCTCTCTCTATATCGTGAATCAGATGATCATAAACATAAATTCTGTCACTGGCATGTAGTGATGAGAGAAACTGATCTTTTGAAGTTCAAGAGTCAACTGAATCAATCGAATGATTCAATCACAGAATGATTCACTGTTTGAAAGCGCTCGAATCATCTTAAACACCAACGACTCCTGCTGGTCAAACTGTGTAAATACAACGAGAACAAACAGACGTGTACAATGATAACTTATGCAAAACAATTACTTATTTTTCACGAAAGAGTAATCTAGTAAATGTAATCTACAAATAAATAAATCTAGCGTAAATGTCTTAATATAAAGTTACTATGTAATTTATTGTATTAGTTTTGTAGTGCTAGTTTTGAGTGTTTTTGGTCTAATCAGATCATTTAAGTCCATTAACTCTCACTTTGACTCTCTCACCAGTGGACTGAACTACTGAACTAGATCAGATTGAGATGGACTCAGATTTAATTTTTGAATTTAAAAAAGTGTCCAAACAGGAAAAACTCCTGATGAAGCGACAGAGATCCATGTGACACACTATTATAAAGATGGCGTTTATTAAAAAGGAGAGTGAAGACGAGATGTCGTTTATTAAAGAGGAGAGTGAAGATGTGAAGATTGAAGAAACATTCAGAGACAAACATGAAGAAACTGAGGAACAAACAGGTTGGTTTCATTCTCAAAGCTGAACTCAGTCATTTGATCCTTATTAAAATGTCTAGATCTACAGAAATTTCCTGCCGACTATCAAGTTTATGGTCAACGAATGGCTTTTCTATGTTACGTGATAGTGTTTCCAATTCCAACACTAATTGAACTGTGTTGAACTGTGAAAACTGAAAGGTGACGCACAGTCTTTGTTCAACTTTCTTTTCATAATATAAATAAATGCATAGCCTAGGCCCATTTGCTTATCCTGTAAGATCGTGAATAAAAATGAAAATATTATCATTAAAATCTAAAAATTAAAATTACTGGTAATAATTGGTTATGATGAAAGTTTTACTATCCTGTCCATCAAAATGATGGACAGTGCGAAAGCCTAACGCAACCTGTTTCTAATGTAACACAATCCGCCGTGCCATCTGCAGATGCCAACTAAACTCTATCACGCAAAAAGGAAGCCATATGTGAAGATGGTCCAGAAGCGCCGTCGTGTTCTGTGGGCAAAGGCTCATTTAAAATGGACTGTTTCAAAGTGGAAAAGTGTTCTATGGTCATACGAGTCCAAATTTGACATTCTTGTTGGAAATCACAGATGCCGTGTCCTCTGGGATAAAGAGGAGGGAGACCTTCCAGCGTTTTATCAGCATTCAGTTTAAAAGCCAGCATCCCTGATGGTATGGGGGTGCATAAGTGCATACGGTATGAACAGCTTGCATGTTTTGGAAGGCACTATGCTTGCTTGAAGGTATATAAAGATTTTAGAGTAAAATAGGCATCGTCTGGAGGGGAGCATATTTCAAGGAAGGCCTTGTGTATTTCCTCAGAACAATGCAAAACCACATACTGCAGCTATTACAACAACACAGCTTCGTTGTAGAAGAATCCAGGTGCTGAATTGGCCTGACTGCTGTCCAGATCTTTAACCTATAGAGAAAAATAACTCAAAGATGACCCTGAACTCTTCAGCAGCTGAAAAACTATATCAAGCAAGAATGGGACCAAATTTCAACACTAAAACTCCAGAAACTCATAACCTGATTTTGAAATGAAGACGAGATGCTACTCCATGGTAAACATGGCCCCATCCCAACTATTTTTAGATCTGTAGCAGGCATCACATTTGAAATTAGCACTTTTTGTGCATAAAATTTTAAAATTTCTTAGTTTAAACATTCATGTTATCTATGTTGTATTATGAATAAAATGGCAAAGTCCTGTGATAAGAAAGTCTTTTAGTTGAGTACACAGTTTTACCTGGAAATAAATCCTGTCCAAAGATAAGTGATCATAACTTATGCCAAGATTACACTACAGGATTTTAAGCTCGGGCTGTGATCAGGGGAAAATCAGTGAGTGATGGGCGCTCACCAATCTTCATGTGTGAACTACTCTATGACACGTCGCTGATGCCAGACGTACATCTAGCATGCTAAATATCTGGAGCTGTCAGCTGACTTGACATCCTGTGGGTGTCACATGTCGTGACGCAACAGCCAATGAAATATACACTGATGTTTATGGAAGCAGCAATAACAGTCCATTCAAATATAATTTTGCCTATGTTTATTAATATATAGTACATATACCTTGTGTAAGTAACACTCTGTTGTTCTCCCAGTGCTGTATGTAGCCTATAAATCCAACTGACAGGACTCTCTGAACTGATGCACAAACTAACAATGCGGTGCCCATGTCATGTTATAGATTAAGATCAAGGTCATTATATAGGTTTTTAAATGACAAAACATTCACTTATAAATATTTGAGAATCAGAATTTCAGATAGATGATGGCATGGTGAGAAAAGCGATGGACTACATCTGTCATACAGTGTGGCCGCAATGTGTCACGTGACAAGCATGATGCGTCGTCATGGAAACAAAGGAAAACGTTCTAATGGTCGCCTTAACTCTGGGAGGTCAGGCAGAATATTTTAAACTTATGTGCGAAAGGATTCATCTAATTTAAATTTACTTTAATTCAGAATTGAATTCCTTCAGAATGTCCATTTTCAAATAAAGTTGTTGTCTGACTGTTGTTGGTTGTTGTCAAGTTATTGTCAGCTTGTGAAGTGTGTAACCTCCTGTTGCGGTTCTTTTACGTAGTGACTCCACAGCAGGTCATGTAGTCTGAACAGCACAGCGATCCGCTAACGTTTAAAGTCCTGTGGTGTAAACTTGGCATTACCTGACATTCCAAAGTGTTTGAAGTTTCTGGCAGAGCCAGGAGATCCACATGCCCAGGAGTAGTTGGCCATGGAGAAGAGGCTGAGGAGGAACAGAGGGGCTGACGGGTGACAGCTGAGACTGGGCAGACGGACAGGCTGTGGTCTGACAGGCATTAGTTGATCTGAAGATGAAAAATCGGGTGGGTTTAGAATGGGGCAGGGAGTTATCCTCTTCAAATTCAAAGTAACTGTCCATAGAGTCCAACAGAAACTCACTCAAAGTGGTGGCAGTGTGGACAGGGCTCCAATCCATTCCCTAAATGTCCACTGTGGCGAGGGGGGCGTGGTTCAGTGAGGTCTGCAACTGGAGAGAATAGCGGGAGACGCTTGGTAAGTGAGTGAGTTGAATGCAAATCACGAACACCTGTTTCTCATTCTAGTGATTGGCGCGGAGACAGGTTAAGACGCCGTGAGAAGCAGGAGTGTGTGAGAGAGAGGGGAACTGCTGACTGAGGCACAGCGCGTTGCATGGAGTGAAGCCCTTGTGGATTGTGTCTACCAAATCTTGGAGTGAAGCCCTTTGTGGATTATTTGTGTTGCTGTCGTTGTGCGTTGCACAGTCTTTCTGTTGAACTTTGTTCTTAATAAAAGCTCAGTCAGCAGTTGTTCGCCGTCCCCGACCACTTCCTTCCCACACACGAACTTTAACACTACTACATCCACTAAATCTCCTACAGCAATGGATGATGTTGCCGCCTCACACACCAGGTCTGACTCAGTGTGGTGCTTCATCTCCAGGGTGATTGCCAGTGCTGCCATCCTCACATGCTCCACCATCGTGGCAGGCAGAAACTTCCCATCTGCAGTGGGTTCATCTCCGTGCCTTGGGGTAATGCTTGGCGGGAATCTGTGTTCGGTGAAATGGACGCTGGTGAGAACAGAACACTGAAGAGTGAAGTGACATGTGGCCAAGTATGGTGACCCATACTCAGAATTTGTGCTCTACATTTAACCCATCCAAGTGCACACACACAGCAGTGAACACACACACCATGAACAAACACCCGGAGCAGTAGGCAGCCATTGCTGCGGCGCCCGGGGAGCAGTTGTGGGTACGGTGCCTTGCTCAAGGGTCTCACCTCAGTCTTGGTATTGAGGGTGGAGAGAGCGCTGGATATTCACTCCCCTCACCAACAATCCCTGTCGGACCTGAGACACGAACCCATGACCTTTGGGTTACAAGTCCGACTCTCTATCCATTAGGCCATGACTGCCCCCTGGACTGTGGATAGAGACTCTCCAGACAGCGTAGGATGGCCTCCCTCAATGTTCCTTCTGTCAGGTCTGGAAAGGCTCTTGGGAGGTAATAGTTTGCTCCAGTTGGGCAAGTTGACAGAAATGCAGTGAATATTCTATCAGTGAAAGCCCTTCCTGGGCTAGAGTGCTAAAACACTGCATATTCCATCTTCTTTTGGGGTCCGGTCTTTTCCGCAGTGGCGTGTAACACAGTCACTGGCCACTTTGGCTGGTTGAATTTTATATTTAATATAGGTCTATAAATTTTTCATTTGTAGTCTTTTAAAAATGCATTTGAAATAATAAACAAAGTATAATAGTGTTGTCAAAAACATATTTTTGATATCTGAAATGCTTCTAATACTCGTTTCCCGCAGAACAGATACACAATACCAGCTGCACTTTCTTGCTCTCATCTCTCCGACCCACTTGATTCATTGCTCCGGATGAAGATTGTTGGTGCTAATTTCAGCATATGTTGCGCAGATTACACTTAAATTGACTTATTCCCACAGGTTTTGTACTCACACCCAAAGTGCATGTACAGTATAATGGGTCCATGCATCAGGTCTTAACGTTACAGCAGCCCTAATATAGCCTATCTGGCTGCCAAATTATGGAGATATTGGAATCATAAGATAATAACAGAAATTAATCGATCAAAAAATTGCTTAAACTGAACAATGACTTTCTTCTAGAGGTTCTGTACAGCCAAAACAATCTTTGTTGCATTAATTTCTTATTATTACTGTAAAGCTGCTTTGAAACAATCCATATTGTAAAAAACACTATGTAAATGAAGGTAACTTGACTTAAGTTGACATACTTGCTCTTGGTTTCGATGCCTTAAATGTGTTAATATCTTGATGTCTGTTTTTATGTGCCATTAAACTGGGGTTAACTTGTATTTGTCCCTTATAGATCTGATGGCACTGAAAGTGGAGAATGAAGAACTAATTGAAATGAAAGAGAAAGATTGTTATGGGAAACATTATATCATAAGGAGAAAAATCTTTTAGTTGCTCACAGACTGAAAGCATTTCCTCAGAAAAAATCACTCAAAAGACTTCAAAGAGTTTAACTGGAAAACGACACATGAAAGTTCACAACGGAGCAAAGTCAATTAGATGTAATCAGTGTGGAAAGAGTTTCACAAAAAAATCACAGCCTTAAAAGGCATGTAAAAATTCACACTGGAGAGAAGCCTTTCACCTGCCAGCAGTGTGGAAAGAGCTTCAAGGATAAAGGACACCTTAAAGGCCACATGAGGACTCACACTGGAGAGAAGTCTTATACCTGCCAACAGTGTGGAAAGAGCTTTACTGCAAATGGACATCTTACAGTCCACATGAGAATTCACACTGGAGAGAAACCTTTCACCTGCCAACAGTGTGGAAAGAGCTTTGCTGAAAAAGGACACCTTAGATCCCACATGAGTATTCACTCTGGAGAGAAGCCTTACACCTGCAAACTGTGTGGAAAGAACTTCACTGATAAAGGAAACCTTCAAGTCCACATGAGAATTCACACTGGAGAGAAGGCGTTCACATGTGATCAGTGTGGAAAGAGTTTCACTCAAAAAATACATCTTAATGGCCACATGAGAATTCACACTGGAGAGAAACCTTTCACCTGAATTCACACAAATTGTGTGGAATGAATTTCACTCAAAAAGGACATCTTAAAGTCCACATGAGAATTCACACTGGAGAGGAGCTTTTCAGCTGCCAACAGTGTGGAAAGAGCTTCACTCAAAAAGGAAACCTCAAAGTCCATGTGAAAAATCACAATGGAGAGAAGCCTTTCACCTGAAAACTGTGTGGGACAAGCTTCACAACAGAAATAAACCTTGGGTATCACATGAACATTCACACTGGAGAGAAGCCATTCACATGTGATCAGTGTGGAAAGAGTTTCAAACATAAAGTAATCCTTAATGGCCACTTGAGAATTCACTCATGAAGTGTTGAAAAATTTTCAGTTTAAACTTACACCTAAAATGCCACCTGAACCCCTTTAGGACGAATAAAGGCCAGAACACACCAAGCCGACGTTGACGAACTAGTGGCGACGAAAGCAGACTGCGGGGTTGGCTCATGTCGGCAGCACCTGTGTCCAAAGTTGGCCTGACACACCAAACCAACGCTAGACAGCCGACGCCCATGTAGCACGTCCATTATGCACCTGCGTAAGATGAAATGCCTTTCTGTACCAGCAGGTGGCAGTAGCTGAACAGCCAAACAGAATGATCAGATGGACCGACGCTGATTCAACATGCCGAATCAGCTGAAAACAAGCAGATGAAGACCAACTTCAGCCGACGGTGCGGAACACACTGAGAAAACTGAGTCGGCCGACGAAAAAAAGCTGCCCGACGGCCGAATGTCGGCTTGGTGTGTTCCTGCCTTAAGGTGCCAGTGTGTTCTGCTGGATTTTTTGTTTCACATAGCAGCAAAATCGACTCAAAATAATCTGGCATTTATGGTCATACAGATAAAAGATGCAATACTTTATGTGAAAATGTAAAGGGTCTTCATTTGAGTCCGCTTACAATCTAAACAAAACATTGTGCTATTGTAAAATAAAGAAAAACAAGCAGGGTGTGCTTTCTGCCATCTCAATCTCTGAACTTTTTTCTGGAGTGCGTCACAAAAATGAAACAAGTCAGCGAATACTTGTCACACATATATGAACAATACACAGTATCTGCTTTTAAAATATTTAAATCAATTTAAATCTAAACACAGCAGTACTTTTATTTTAACAAACTTTAAAACAAACTCGGGTAACAGGAACAGAACAACACAACAAACTCTAACGCAACAGAGAAGTGACAAAGAACAGACTAAAACACATGGCTTAAATAGACTGATCAGACAAAGGAACTAATTGGATGAGCAATTTAAATTGAATGTTTTATTAAAGGCTTAACAAAAGCCAATATATCAAGTAAATAAACGAAGATCAGTAAACAGATAACCAACTTAAATAAACAGGGGTGTGTTTCCCAAAGCAAACTATGGTCACAAGTTCCAATACAGTTCAATGGGACTTATGACCATGGTTCACCAACAATGCTTTCGCGAAACGCACCCCAGATCGTCAGAAGAGGGCCATGCCAAAATAACAAACTAAAAAAGGTCTTCCTAGAAAGATAAATTCCCTAACAAAAGAAAACAAAATTAAAGTCTGTTATCTTAATTCTCTCCCATAAACAGAAGAAAAAATTAGGAGTGGGTAAACCCAAATCTACCCAAGTCATGGAAACATCGTTGAACTTACAAAACAGATTGTATAGATAAACATTTGCTCAACAGCAATTAAAACAACACTCTGGGATAGCAGAAAAGGGACTCCTCCTGAACTCTCTAGAGAAACCACACTCCCACTAATTACTGTGGGATCAGCTGTGGATGGTTAGGAATGCTGCATGACAAAGAGAAAGAGAGAGAGGGGAGAAAACATTTCACCAACACAACATACACAATAGCAAGTACGTCACTGGGCGTAACCAAAGGATCAAAGTACACAACGCATAATCAAGCAAGATAATAACAATGCAGAAACTCCACCCTCTTACAACATATACCAGGAACTGACTGATTGATTATTTCACACCTTTCAGTCTTTTCTGACTTCTGAGACGTTTGTTTCTGAACATACAGAAGATCTTTGTGATGCTCATGGTTATTTGTTTTTGAAACCATTGTTCAGAAAGTGAAAGTAAAGTTCAGATTGCTGGAGCTCAAGCTGTGAATATGGATTCATTACATGTATCTGTAGAAGAACTTTCTTGTCCTGTGTGTCATGAAGTCTTCAAGGATCCTGTTCTTCTGTCATGTAGTCACAGTTTCTGTAAAGAGTGTCTTCAACAGTTCTGGACAACCAAGAGTAATCAGGAGTGTCCTGTCTGCAGGAGATTGTCAAGACATGAACCTCCATGTAATCTTGTGTTAAAAAACTTGTGCGAGTCGTTCCTGAAGGAGAGAAATGAGAGGGGTTCATCCGGATCTGAGGAGATCTGCAGTTTACACAGTGAGAAACTCAAACTCTTCTGTCTGGAGGACAAACAGCCTGCGTGTGTAGTGTGCTTTACTTAAAAAAAAACATGTCAATCACACATTCAGACCCGTCAGCGAAGCTGCTCCCTTTTTCAAGGTAAAACAGTATCATGGTTTGATGGGTTTTATGTTGCCTGGATGGTGACTGTATCTCATGGCGATGTCTGTAAAAGTACATTTGCTTGGCTCCTCTGTGATGAAACTCATACGTTCAGGTGATGAATTATTCACGGTGGTGGAGCGAGTCTGTGGTACGAACCTGTAAATGTGCTTCTTGTGTGAACAAAGTCTGTAATTACTTGTTTAATAAATTGTTTAATAAATTGCTAAGTTCTTTTTTCAACAAATGTTTATTTTGCACATTTAATTCCACAAAAATAATTGACTAGTCAAATTCAAACTATCGCAAGGCCAGTTAAACTCACAATCTCGGCCCCACCATCGAAAAGATCTCCACTGTGTTTTAGAGCCTTGAAGAAGGGACTGAAAGTAAGTTAAGATTACCAGATCTAAACTTCTGGGAGGGTTGTAGGGACACAGTAAATCGGACAGATAATTTGGAGCGAGGTTATTGTAGTGGCAGGTTATGGCCACTTGGTGGGGCTAGTAATTAAGGTTGTGAAGCAGTAACTGAGATGTAGAATAAAAGGTGGTCTGATTTCATCCAGTGAGTTGTGTCCTTGAATACGGAGTATCAGGGCTCTCAAGTGTCACGCATTGAGCGTGACAGTCACTCATTTCGGTCTTTTGTCACGCACTCCCGCCACACATTGTATTTCTCACGCAGAAAAACTATTTATCATATATTTAATATGCCGCAGCGCCCAAAATGTATCTGGCCGCGCCGCTCTCTCTATGGAACCGGACAGGAATCAAGCGCGTCTCGAACCTGCCACTTATCAGCCAATCAAAAAAAAGTAAGAGGCTACACAATAGCCAATCAGAAAATAGCACTATTGTATCTGGGTAAGATTTAACGCAACAACCAATGAAAAAAAAGCATATCTTGGAATTGTTCACCATCATCCTCGTTCACCCACAGAGGAAAACACTGGAGCTCTGAGCATCACTTTGAGCACAGAGTAAGTCATGATCTCCTGTTTAATGTTACAACAAATTCACAACTTGTTTGACACAAACAATGACAACTTGACTACTGTTAGATAATCAGATAATCAGCATCAGTTTTTCATGAGTGTCTGAACTTAGCCAACAGTTTTACAGCCTGTTCATTGACACCTGCTCAGAACAAGTAGTCTAGGCCTAGTTATATTTTGCTATCACACGATGACTGACATTTTGTTACATTAAACATCTCTCTCTCCAAATAGTTTTAATAATTTTATTTTGAATTACCATTGTGTATGAAATGTGCTATACAAATAAATTGCCTTGCCTTGCCTATATTCAAAGTCATCTGAAGCCATTCCATAGCTTTTTTTTTTTCTTCCAAGAATTAGGCTAGAATACTTTTTGCTGCTGAATTATATACTCACCTAGTTTACTTATTTATTTATTGGTCAGCTTATGATTATATATTTTTATTCATTTTTTATTTTTATCTATAATGAAGTGGTGTGTTTAGTGCATTCTGGTTTGGTTAACAAATCAAAGAGTGACCATTAGTTCCACAAATACAGACACAGGCTCCCACAAATAAATTAATTCAACAAAGGTAACCTCTTTTGCTACATATTTTTAATGGTTTAAATGTGTACTCTACATGTTTGACCACTTACGAACTCTCATTTAGCCTACTATATGTTGTGTACATGACTAATGTGCCCAACCATCAGCAATAAATAAATTACTTTTAGAGCACAAAATTGTTTACAAGAGAACAAATTTCTTCATTGATCTAGTCACTTAATTTTGCTCTTAGAATGCACTAGATTCATGCATTTAAATTTAAAATGTACAAAATTTTCCTCCGGGGGGGCATGCCCACGGACCCCCTAGAGGAACCGATGTCCACCCACTACAGTCTCACAAAATCCTGTGGGAAACACTGTGGATGCATTAATCATTGCATCTGTCTTTGAAAGGTGTCAGGTAAAACAGGGTTTCTGCAGGAATCTTCAAATCTAATTTAATGCTTTTTAATGCCTTTTTTAATGCCATTTTTACCGTATTTAATGCCATACACGACCCATGACTAACTATATATATATATATATATATATATATATATATATATATATATATATATATATATATATATATATATATATATATATATATATATATATATATATATATATATATATATATATACACACACACATATACACACGCACTCAATTGCAACCAGTTTGACTATAATGCAATGATGAAAGTACAGCATATCACTCTGAACTGAATTAGAAATGGCTCAGGACACAGCTTAATTTGTCAATGTATTTAAATCTATCAGCTTGGATAATGAAGGAAAAAAAAAAGCTCACAAACTGAACTTTTAAAGGCTAAAACTTAATCTATGTAAAGTTAAAATCAAAACGGTACAATTTCTAATAGACTTTGAGTAAGAGAGAACTAGAGCATTTTCCCCCTTAACTATTAATAATAGTAATAAGTCAGAGTGGCATGTGAGAAATGGTCTAATCAATGGCCTCTTCCCCTGAAAAATCACTACCATACATTTCAAGCCACTTAGACAGTAATCAACAATTATACCACTTAAATCAGTCAAAAGAGACAGGGTTTTGTGACAAAACATTGCATGACAACAAATCATCTGCACAAAAAACAAAATCAAAGTGAACTTTAACAGCAGATCTCAAGCTGATGAGGGAGACTGAATCATATACAGGTGTTTTTTGATCAATTCAATCCCTAAGAGTGTGCATTTGCAAACTCTAAATGGGTTACATGCACCACCTTTAAAATGAGTCATGTTGTTTAACAGAAATTCTACTACTAAGTTGAGAGCCACAATTATTCAAAAAAGCTTTCTTTTGTAAAAGTGTGTGCAAACCAACAAACCAGTAACTGTAACAGAGTAATTGTAAGTGTGTAATTATAACGAAATGTAAGCTGACTACCACCTTGGACTTCAAGAAGAGAATAATTTTAAACATCAGAAAGACGGCTCTTCAATACGCTCTAAACTTTTTAAAAGCATTCAATTAAAATTCAAGTGCTATAGAAATAGCAGTTTAACTGTTTAAAGGGTTAGTTTACCCCAAAATGAAACTTCTGTCATTTATTACTCACCCTCATGTCGTTTCACACCCGTAAGACCTTCATTAATCTTCGGAACACAAATAAGGATATTTAATTGAAATCCGATGGCTCCGTGAGGCCTTCATAGGGACCAATGACATTTCCTCTCTCAAGATCCATTAATGTACTAAAAACATATTTAAATCAGTTCATGTGAGTACAGTGGTTCAATATTAATATTATAAAGTGACGAGAATATTTTTGGTGCTTCAAAAAAACTAAACGACTTATTTAGTGATGACCGATTTCAAAACACTGTTTCAGGAAGATTCGGATCATAAATGAATCAGTGTGTTGAATCAGCTGTTCGGAGCGCCAAAGTCACGTGATTTCAGCCACTGGTGGTTTGACACGTGATCTGAATCATGATTCGATACGCTGATTCATTATGCTCCAATGCTTCCTGAAGCAGTGTTTTGAAATCGGTCATCACTAAATAAGTCGTTATTTTGTTTTTTTGGCGCTCCAAAAATATTCTCGTCGCTTTATAATATTAATATTAAACCACTGTACTAACATGAACTGATTTAGATGTGTTTTTAGTACCTTTATAAATCTTGAGAGAAGAAATGTCATTAACTCTCTATGAAGGCCTCACAGAGCCATCGGATTTCAACTAAAATATCTTAATTTGTGTTACAAAGATTAACAAAGGTCTTAAGGGTGTGGAGCAACATGAGGGTGAGTAATAAATGACAGAATTTTCATTTTTGGGTAAACTAACCCTTTAAGAGAATTAATGGTGCCTTAATTCGGATGTTTTTAGTTCCAACTCTGACTCAAGATTTTTCAATTCATTGCATTTTTCCTTGTATCTCCTCCGTAGAGTATTAGATTTTGTGATCATTTGAGCCATGAGTGTGTTTGATTTGTTTTCGGCCTGCTCAGCGAGTTGATCAGCATCCTTCTGAAGGCTGGCGCACACCTCCATCAACACCCCCCTTTTCTTTTTCAGTTCTTCCAGCTCATCTTCCAATGCTTTTCTCTTTAATCCACGCATAGCTCCCTCTCTCTTCCTCCTCTCTTCATCAAGGTAGATCCTGTATCTGGTCCTAGCTGAGGCTACAGAAACCAGTAGTTCCTTTGTGAGGGACACTTTGAGAACCCCCCCAGAAGCGCTTACTTGGTCGCAGACCAGTCTCTGGGCCTCAACAGTTTCTTCTTTTATATTGCAAGTCTCTACTTCCCTGTTTACCGAGAAGCCTCTCTCTACTGTAGCTTGCCCGTGAGATAACAACAGGAGGCGCTGAAAGAAACGCCAAAGGTCAGGATAAGATGCATTGACACTTTGATGAAGAAAAGTATCAAGCCGTTGCTCCATGTGTTTGAAAGAGAGGAACTCTTCACTTTTGCCATTCAGAGCGAGAAAGTTGTCAAACTGCTGCACAACAGCATCACCTTCAATGAACAAAAACAAAGTAATTAAAATCAAATCAATTTAAAAAGGATGGTGGTTTAGTTATATCTAATACAGGATATTGATGTAAATTTTTGTATAATCAGAATTTGAACATGAAGACTAATGCATATAAAATATGAAACATCTTCAAATTATTTTATTTAAAGGGTTAGTTCACCCAAAAATGAAAATTCTGTCATTTATTACTCACCCTCACGTCGTTTCACACCTGTAAGACCTTCGTTAATCTCCGGACCACAAATTAAGATAGTTTTGATGAAATCCGATGGCTCAGTGAGGCCTACATAGCCAGCAATGACATTTCCTGTCAAGATCCATAAAGGTACTAAAAACACATCTAAATCAGTTCATGTGAGTACAGTGGTTCAATATTAATATTATAAAGTGATGAGAATATTTTTAATGCGCCAAAAAAACAAAATAACGACTTATTTAGTGATGGCCGATTTCAAAACACTGCTTCAGGAAGCATCGGATCATAAATGAATCAGTGTGTCGAATCATGAATCGGATCACATGAAATCTGGTGACTGGCGCTCCGAACCGCTGAATCAACATTTATGCTCTGAAGCTTCCTGAAGCAGTGTTTTGAAATCGGCCATCACTATACAAGTCATTATTTTGTTTTTTTTGCCACACTAAAAATATTCTCGTCGCTTTATAATATTAATATTGAACCACTGTACTCACATGAACTGATTTAAATACGTTTTCAGTACCTTTATGGATCTTGAGAGAAGAAATGTCATTGCTCCCTATGAAGGCCTCACGGAGCCATCAGATTTCATCTAAAATATCTTAATTTGTGTTCTGAAGATCAACAAAGGTCTTACGGGTGTGGAACGGCCTGAGGGTGAGTAAATGACAGAAATTTCATTTTTGGGTGAACTAACCCTTGGTATATACTAGGGCTGGGCGATATATCGCATGCAATGTCACACGCATTTCATCAGTAAAGCCGGTTCCCTGATTACCGCTAAATCGCCATCACCTGCTTTCAAATGGAGCGGCATTTAATAGACAGAGCCGTAGATCACTGTCTCTGTCTATTAAATGCCGCTCCATTTGAAAGCAGGTGATGGCGATTTAGCGGTAATCAGGGAACCGGCTTTACTGACGAAATGCGCATGACAATCGCATGCAATATATCGCCCAGCCCTAGTATATACAGAGAACGCAGTTTATGCATACAACCTTTATTTTCCTATAATAATCCTACCAGCTGAAACTCCTCCTGCCAACTGCTTGTCCTGCAGAAACCTTTGAACTAGAGACTTCATCTTTCCCTTGCACCATTCTGGGTCTCTGCTCATGATGGAGGGGTCTAAGCATGCTATCTGCCTGACAGTGGGGTATTTCAAAGGGCTCTTTTCTTGCAATTTCTTATTGATTCTGGAGAGGCACATTATGCAGTCCCTTCTAAATTCAAGAGCAGTGAGGTCACCTACTCTGTTGCTTGATTTGCTCTGAAGAGCCTATCAAGGAGGGATAGCACACATCATGTTAGTAATGTATCAGGAATGAATACAGCGTAGTTTAACGCATGTATACATATAAAACAGTAACAATGCATTTACCTTAAGGACAGAGTCAGCACCCAATCCAATGTCAGCATGGCTTGCGCTGACCCAGTTCTTCTGGTCATCAGTGTCAAGTTTGGTCAGTTTAAAGGGAGTGATGTCTTCTAGTAGCTCCCTTTTGATGAAACGTCTCAACAGACTCTACAAAATGAAAACAAATTTGTCTAATTATTTAGCATCCTGTTAACCAGCTTTATTATTCAATCCTACACAGGTATTATGCAGTTATTCAATGTGGTATATCCACTTCAAAAGATCATAAACAAAAATAGCCATTTAAGCAAAGCAGAAATTACATTATTACCATCATCAACTCTGTCAAGTCTTTGCACAGAAATGGCAGGACTGGCTCATCGGTCTGGTATTTCTTCAAGAACGGACAAAACGTTCTGGATACTGCCATGAAAAACTGAAGTTTGGCTAAGATCAGGGGATCTTTATTTGCTGCTTCAATGGTATCAAAAGAAGAGGTTCCTGGGTTTGGTAGCTCTTTTCTTTTGACTGCTTCCACATACTGTTTAAGCTGTGGCCATACCTCAATGGCTCTCTCCGCAACAGGCAGATTTTCTACCCATCTGTGTCCACAGAATGGGAGTGGAAAAAGAGATGAGCCAGTAAGTTTTGTATAATCTTCTCTTCTTGCAGGGACATTGTGAAAAACAAAGTGCATTGCTCTCAGAATTTTCTCAATATTCCATATGGAGAAGCCAGTCTTGAATGAATTGTGTACTGTGTGCAGTCCACAGCTCCCAACAGAAATAAGCTGCCGACCTCCATGTAGTTCACCATGTTCTTGCTGGAGATTATTGAGAAACTTGAAGTTCACATTTGGGCCGTCCATACTAATGGAAAGGAGATGCTTCAGGTCTAGTAGGTGCACACATTTCTGAGAACAGAAATAAATTATTTGACTTGAAATGTGGAATGAAAATATGTTACACACATAGTGGATTATTACAAATTTGCTCTAATTAAAAAAAAAAAAAAAAAAAAAAAAAAAATTTAAAGCACCATCAAAAAGAAATTAGAATCACTAGAAAATAAGTTTGCAATTGATCACAACCAAGGTGAAAAAGTTTCTATAATGTATTTAAAGTACTATTTTCACAAAATTCTGCTTTAGTACTTCTTAAGAACATAAGAGTACTCAACTGTGCTACTTTGAGACACCATGAAATAAACTGCTTTTAACATACTATCTCTGTATATATATATATATATATATATATATATATATATATATATATATATATATATATATATATATATATTCAGTAACCACTTATGGTACACTTAAATCCATTGTGCATTGTTCAAACTCCTCAATTTTTATTTATTTATTTATTTATTTATTACATATGGAGAACAGTCATTGAGGAAACTGATGCTCCAGGGCCTAATAACAAATTAACTATCAGACAACTGACACATGAAGACTGTAATACAAGGGTTGTCCACTAGATGGAGACACAGGATAAGAAATCTTTTAAGCCTAATCTTTAATTTTCCGTTTCTATAAGATAGAATGAAAAATTATATGCATTAACAAAAGTACAACTATACTTACTTTGAAATGGTGCAGCAGATCCTCAGTCTTTGAATGTCCCATGAACTGTGATCCAAAATAACGTGACTGGACACAACCAGCCTCCCAAAATCGAACATGGACATCTAGTTGCTTATTTTTCGTTGACTGATTGAAACTCTCATCAAACATCAACACAAATGGACCTGCGTTGTTAACTGCAGAAACCAGTTCATTTTTGAAGTGTGGGGCAAGTCCAAATTTTAAAATGTAGCTGGTTTTGTCCTTGCCACAAGAGAAAGATTTGACGATTTCAGAATCAGGAAACATTGCCTGGAACAACTCAGAAATGCCTTCATTGGACGAGTAAGAGTGATGATGAACGGCAGTGTTCAGACACCAGAGCACCTCCGCCCGCAAAGTCTCATTCGACCCGAACGCTGATCGAATGTCGCTCGATTTTCCGGTAGTCGCTCCACAAACGGTGGTGACTACAGCAGCAGTTGTTGTGGTACTTGAAGCAGTTGTTGTTGTAGAAGTTTCGGTCACGCCAAAAAAATTACTCATTGTCAATTGCTGACGGCCTTTTAATGCCGATTTGTGGCTGTCCGACTTCATATGGGACTTCAGGGCGTTGATGCCCATTGTTGCCAATTTAATAGATTTTTTACACAGGCAGCAAAAAGCTTCATCATTGCTATTTTTAACGGGCTGTAACCATGGTTTAAACTGCTCTTCTTCCAGCCATTTATCCTGAAATTTGCACTTTCCCATTTTGTTTTTTTACTGCGTCACATTCCGCTGTCGTCTCGTTCACTCCAAAAAGCCCGCGCAACGGCAATTTTGCACCGGCCGGAAGCACTTACCAAATTGGTTCCGCATGATCGTCACACTAATGTACATAAGCGTTTTTACGACATAAAATAAAAGTTATTAATTATGAAGCCTGTATTTAAAATAAATTGCTTCTATAAAATTTTCTTTGAAACAATCAAAAATTTTAATGCCTGGAGGAATCAAATTTAATGCTTTTCAATGCCATTTAAGGCCTTAATTTTGACAAAATCCATTTAATGACTTTTAATGCTTTTCAATGCCCCGCGGATACCCTGTAAAAGACAACTAATAAACTTCATCTCGTTCACCCTGAGGGCAGGTTACAGGATGCTGGCCCAGAGAAGGTGGCGAAAGTTGTTTTTTTTTTTTTTGGTTTTTGTTTTTTTTATGGGGGGGGGGGGGATGTCACTCTTGCCTGTCTCCAAAACTTGAGAGCCCTGGAGTATAGAGGAACAATACATGGTGTCAGAACCGGTTAACCCATGACAGACAGAGTCTAGTGGCACAATATAAGAAGTTGGAGCAGTTTAATGGTGTGTAGAGTGATAACGGGGGACCTGTGGAGCAAGAGAGAGCAAGTCAGTGAGAGCTAACAACAGGCTAGCGGCAAGCTAAAAGCACACAGTATGGACCACATATTTACTATCACACCGCCGGGACCATTCGATTTCGAGCCAAGCTCGTGGCCCACATGGATTAAAAGGTTTGAACGCTTCAGAATTGCGTCTGGATTGAAAGAAAAAGACGGCGCATACCAGGTGAATTCTCTTATCTATACGATGGGCGAGAAGGCTGACGATATTCTGAGCTCACTGCAGTTGACAGAAGAGAAAGAAAAAGACTTTGATGAGGTAAAAAAGGCCTTTGATGGACATTTTGTAGGCGTGCATAATGTAATTTATGAACGAGCCAAGTTTAATAAAAGATGTCAAGAAGTCGGCGAATCTGCAGAAAACTTTATCACCACAGTGCACAAGCTAGCTGAACATTGCAAATATGGCGCCTTACGTGAGGAAATGATCCGAGATAGGTGGTCGGCATACGTGATGCTAAATTGTCTGAGAAACTGCAGCTCAACCCAAATTTGGATTTAGCTACAGCTATAGTTCAAGTGAGGCAACACGAGGAAGTAAAAAAGCAGCAAGCTGTTCTGCGGTCAGCTGATTCGCCAGGACAAATAGATGCACTGTCTCACAACAGTAAGAGACAAGCCTCAACCAAGTCAAAACAGTGCGGGAAGTGTGGTAAATCCCCAAAACATTCATGGACTGAATGCCCAGCAAAAGATGTTGAGTGTAGAAAATGTCAAAAGAAGGGACACTTTGCGGCCGTGTGCAGATCAGTTCAAAAGCTGGATTCAATTGAAGAGGATGGGGCGGCTTATCTTGGGGCTGTTGACTATCCACAGTCATCCACATGGACTGAAATACTTACCATAAACGGCAGCCCATTGCGTTTTAAAGTGGACACGGGTGCGTCTGTGACTGCTATCCCAGAATCAGAATTCACATTGGATAGATATGGCAGACACTCGGCGCCGCGCAGACCGCTACTGGGTCCCACTGACCAACCTCTGGATGTTAAAGGGCAAGTGCATGCAGTTATTCAGAGAGAGGACAGAAAGATTCAGGAGGAGGTGTTCATTGTGAAAGACCTGACAACACCCTTATTGGGTCTTCCTGCTATCCGCAGACTACAGATGATCCCTCAGCTCAATAGCATTGACGATGCAGAGACTTACTTCCGTTCAACTTACCCAGATGTATTTAAAGGGCTGGGTAACCTTAAGGGGGAGTACAAAATTAAGCTGAGAGACAACGCAACACCCTATGCCCTCTCTGCACCGCGACGTGTAGCCATTCCTCTCCGGGCCAAAGTTAAAGAGGAACTAGACCGGATGGAGAAGATGGGAGTCATAGCCCGTGTTGAAGAACCAACTGAATGGTGCGCAGGCATGGTCCCTATAGTGAAATCGTCAGGGAAAATTCACATTTGTGTGGACTTAACCTGGCTGAACGAGAGTGTCATCAGAGAGAGACATATCCTACCGGCAGTGGATGAAACACTGGCAAAGCTGGAAGGAGCCAGAGTCTTTACAAAGCTCGATGCAACATCAGGCTTCTGGCAGGTACCACTCCACAAAGACTCAATGCTGTTGACCACGTTCATTACTCCAGAGGGGCGCTACTACTTCAAAAGACTACCTTTTGGAATATCATCGGCACCCGAACATTTCCAAAAGAGGATTTCTCAGCTGATTGATGGTGTTGACGGAGTACTATGTCATGCTGATGATGTCCTTGTTATAGGAAGAGACCGGGCATAGCACGATGACAGGCTGCACAGGGTGCTACAGAAATTCAGAGAGGCTGGGCTCACACTGAATGAGAAATGCCAGTTTGCCCTGACAGAAATCCGCTTCCTGGGTCATGTTATAAATTATCAAGGTATCAGAGAAGACCCGGGTAAAGTAAAGGCAATCCTTGACATGCCTGAGCCAAAGGATGTGGCAGAGGTTCGCCGTTTCATGGGCATGGTGAACTTTGTAGGCAAATTTTCACCACGTCTGCCTGATCTGACAAAGCCCATTCGTGACCTGTTAAAGACGGAGAACAGCTGGACATGGGGAGCGCCTCAACAGCAAGCGTTTCTGGAGACAAAAAAAGAATTGGGGTCAGAGACGGTGTTAGCCCAGTACAGCCCAAATCACGAAACCAGGGTATCAGCTGATGCCTCTTCATACGGACTAGGAGGTGTCTTGACACAAAAACAGACAGACGGTGAGTGGAGACCTGTTGTTTTCATTTCTAGAAGTCTGACTAAAACCGAGTCAAGATATGCCCAAATAGAAAAGGAGGCTTTAGCTGTGACCTGGGCATGTGAGCGCTTGCGAGGATACTTGAGTGGACTGGATTTTACCATAAGAACTGACCATAAGCCACTCATAACACTCCTGAAGTCCAGAGCATTGGATTACCTCCCGCCAAGGATTATCAGATTCAGACTCAGGCTGCTCAGATTTAATTTCGACATCATCCATGTCCCAGGTAAAAATCTGATAACAGCTGATGCCCTGTCCAGAGCCCCTCTTCCAGCCACAGCTACAGAGGCGGAGCAAGACCTGGAAAGAGAATGCAAAGCTTATCTGGACAGTGTAGTAGAAAGTTTACCAGCCACACCGACAAAACTGGAACAGATTAAGAGTGCACAAACTTCAGATAACATCTGCAAACGTCTCAGCCGATACATTGCAAATGGCTGGCCGGGACACAGACGAGATGTGCATGAGCAGCTGCTACCCTACTGGCCCAATAGGTCAGTCTTGCATGAAGGAAGACGACTGCTTTTAAAAGGAGAGAGACTTATAATCCCTGAGTGCATGAGACCTGACATCCTGCAGAGACTGCACCAGGGACATCAAGGTATCAACAAATGTCTAGCTAGGGCCAGAGAATCAGTCTGGTGGCCAGGTATCACATCTGCAGTAAAGCAAATGGTCGAGAGATGTGAGATTTGTGCATGTGAAGCTCAAATACCAGTCGAGCCTCTACTCACCACTGAACTCCCAAGCAGACCATGGCAGAGAGTCGTGGCTGATCTTTTCCAATGGCAGAATGGGAACTATTTAGTCATGATAGACTATTTCTCTCGCTATATTGAAGTTTGCTCCCTGCAGGGTAGCACATCAGCAAAACAGACAATTGCCAGATTTAAAGCTGTGTTTGCCAGATACGGATGTCCAGAAGTGTTGGTCACGGACAATGGTCCTCAATTCTCCTGTCATGAATTTGCTCAATTTGCACGGGACTATGACTTTACCCATGTGACAAGCAGTCCGCGTTACCCCCGCAGCAATGGGGGGCAGACGGGCGTCAGAACGGAAGTCCCGTCAGAACTGTGAAGTCCCTTCTAGCGAAAGAGGGAGATTTCCACAAAGCTCTGCTGGCCTACAGGGCCACTCCATTGGCGCATGGGAGCTCCCCAGCACAACTACTGATGGGGAGAAGAATCAGAACACCAGTTCCAGTGTCACCAGAAAAGTTACAACCATAGTGGCCTGATCTTGACAGATTTCAGAGAAAAGGATTCAGCGTTGAAACTGCAACAGCAACAAACGTTCAACAGGAGACACCGTACTCAAACCCTACCACCTCTCCAGCCGGGACAGCATGTATGGATCAAACCTACAAGCACAAAAGGGACAGTTGTTAGTACTGCACCTACACCACGTTCCTATGAGGTGGAGACCCCGGATGGAAGACGGCTGCGACGCAACCGTTCACACCTCAGGAAAGTCCCGGTGCCTCCTGTACCAGGTGAAATGACAATGACTAGGTCAGGGAGACTGTCTAAGGCTCCTGAGAGACTAGACCTTTGAACACGAAACACATACATACACACCACAGAAAAAAAAAAAAGAGTCATAATTTTCTGTTTGAAAAGTTAAATGTTTATTAGAAAAGACATGCTTGATTTATTGAAGTTTGCAGTTACTTTAAGATTAAGTTTACAAAAGGGCTACTGTGAAGTAATATGTCTTCTGTTAGTTTCTCTGGTTACACTTTTAAGTTGAAGAAAGGATTTGAAGTTAAGTTATAAAAATAAATGAGTGAAATAATGGAGTAGCCATACTGTTGAATGTATCCCATTATTTTAAAGTTCTGTCAAAACAAGTATACTTTCATCTAAAAGGGGGAGATGTAGTGGCAGGTTATGGCCACTTGGTGGGGCTAGAGATTAAGGTTGTGAAGCAGTAACTGAGATGTAGAATAAAAGGGGTCTGATTTCATCCAGTGAGTTGTGTCCTTGAATACGGAGTATAGAGGAACAATACAGTTATTTAAACATTTATACACAAATAAAGAATTTTTAAATTGATCCTGAATTGAACTGGAAGCCAATGGAGCGCATGTAAAATGGGAGTGACGATTGTATTTATGACTATTCTTTAGAAATTTGGCTGCAGCATTTTGCACCAGTTGAAGTCAAGCAACCTGTGTCTTTGAGATACCGTAGAGCAGAGAATTGCAGTAGTCCAACCGCATAGTTATAAAATCGTGGATAACTATCTCAAGAGACTTTTCAGATAAAAAATGTTTATTTTAGCAAGTGAGCAAAGCTTAAAAAAGCTTGAAGCAACGACAGTGGAGACATGTTTTTCTAATGTTAGCTGGCTACCTAAGAGAACACCAAGATCACGTACACAGTTTGAATTAAAAGCAGACAGGTTACCCAGGGCGGTATTATTAAACTCGAATTTATCAGATGGAACAAAAACAATAATCTCCATCTTGGAGTCATTGAGAGTTAAAAAGTTATTGGCTAGCCAGAGTTTAACCTCGTCGAGACAGGAAAATAGAGTATGTAAAGCAGAAGCTACTTCAGGACGTGAAAAATAAAAGATGCTGTATTTTTAACGCAATTTATTTATTTGAAATTAACATGTTTTTTTTTTGTGTTTTACACATTATATCTGTCTTTATTTATATAGCACAATATTATACAACTGTAGTTTACCCAATGTGCTATCTAAAAGAATGCCTTTCCTTATCTCTGTATTAGGTTGGAGTTTAAAGTTTATTATGTATAGTGTGCAGGGCCAATAGTCCATGAACAAATTTGCATTTTAATTTCACACAAAAAAGTGCAATAGATCCTGTGCAAATCCAGAGCAAATAATTAGGTTAAACACAAAAAAGGTAAGAAAACAGTTTCTCCTCTGCCATAGTTGTCTATTCAAATTCTAGTTGTCTATTCAAGCAACACCTTGGCATAAATGTAATTGAAATTTGCATGGCTAATGGGGCAAAGAATAGTTAGGAATTTAAACCAACTTCCAAATAAATTGAATAAATAAACAAAAAATTACTAATTATAATAAGTGTAATCATATTTTTTAAAAGGGCAGATTTATTTGGCTCTTACACATCACGTTCAGTTTTATATATTTTTATTTTGTTAAATACTAGGAGGAGCTCAATACAGCACTGAAGGCCTTACAGGAGAAACTTGAACACAATGAAAAAATGAAAAGAGAGTTTGTGAAAACAGTTCAACACATCAAGGTGAGGAAACAGAATCAATATTGGGTCCCACTTTATATTAGGTGTCTTTAACTACTATGTACTTACTGTGTTGCAAAACACGTTTACTGCTATAGAGGTTGAATATGGGTGAGGTTAGGGACAGGTTTGGTGATATGGGAAGGTTTAAGGGTGTGTAAGGGAAGGGTCAACAGTGTAATATAGATGAAATTACAGAAATTAATTATAACTGTGATTACATGCAGGTGTCTTTAAAATATAAGTACAATGTAAAAACATGCATGTACACAATATGTGAATTGTATGAAATTATTAATTTAAATGTTAGAACATAGTAGTTAAGGACACTTTATACATTGTGGGACCTAACATTACAAATTTCTAGGCACAGAGTATATTTGTCTACAAAACAAATTAAGCATTTAAGCAGAAGCCTGAAGATGAAAATTTGTTTCTTATGATCTTTAAAAAAAAAAAATTCCAAAGGGTCCAAACTAGATGATATGACGTGTTTTCTCATTCAGATGATTGAAGTGAATGTGATTTGATTTCAGTCTCAAGCTGAGCACACAGATCGTCAGATTAAACAGCAGTTTGAGAAGCTTCATCAGTTACTCAGAGATGAAGAAGAAGCTACAATCACTGCACTGAGGGAGGAAGAGGAGCAGAAGAATCAGATGAAGGAGAAGCTGAAGGAGATGAACAGACACATCTCAGCTCTTTCACACACAATTAAAGACATGGAGGAGATGATGAAAGCCAATGACGTCTGCTTTCTGAAGGTCTGATTTCAGATCATTGGTTGATCATTGGTTCATTGATTGAGTTCTTGATGATAAATGTGTTTGTTCTGCAGGAGTTTCCAGTCTCGATGGAAAGGTGAGTGATCTGCTCCTGTCTCTGGTCTCTCTGGTTCTGATCCAAAGCCACTGCAGTTCTGACTCCTGAATGTTCTTCCAGAGTCCAGAGCTCACAGCCGGATCCACAGATGGCTTCTGGAGCTTTGATTCATGTGCCGCGTTACTTGGGCAACCTGCCGTTCAGAGTCTGGAAGAAGATGCAGGACATCGTCCAAAACAGTGAGTCTGGAGATGATATGTGCTGTTACACATATTGCAAGAACTATTGCACAATTTTAGCATTGTGTGTTAAGTATCCAAATGATCTACTACATTTGTCAAAATGATTAGTAATGCATCTGTTGCACTAAATGCATCTGTTGAAACCACATATGCAAATTTTACTCCTCTCAACAATGCTAAAAAATAAATGTGTGAGAGCCAGGTGCTGATGGCCAGTTGGCTGTATCCAGAACACTGAGATCATGAAGCATTTCACTTTCAAACGAGAGGTGCTTCTCCATGTTGTTGATCATACTTTGTAGGAAATGCTTTGTATTGATTGGTGTGAGCTTTGGACTCCATGGGAACCGATCCAAAATGTCCCTGTAAGTACCTCCTCTGATTTCTCTTCTGGGGTGTCTTTGAATGATGCCAGCGCTCCAGAAGCTGGTCTGCTCTCAAGAATGTGATTGAATGGGCCTGGAGTTGCTGAGACAGGTTTGCATGTTCAGACAACATCGTACATGAGTCCAAGGTCACACAGGTATTCCTTGCTTTGCATACGACATGCCAGGACTCTGTAAGTTTGTCTCTCTTTGCTGTTTCTTCTTTGGTTTCCTGCAGCATTTTCGAAGTGCCTGTTGAGCATTACATACGACCTCCACCCAGCTTTTACAGAATGGAAGCTGCTGGTCACCCATAAAACTCTGCCAATTTTCCTAACTTAAGCCCACTTTTTGCTCTGCTTCCAGAAGCTCCCATGAATTTTTATTGGACTGACTGTAGAGATTGTGGATCTGAATACAGCATCTGTCTCAGCCAACACAGTCTCTGACACAGCTCTCACCAAATTTCCAAGTAAATCCTGCCCACCCTTTTCAGTAAGCACCTGGAGCCGTATTCACAAAACATCTTAAGGCTAAAAGTAGCTCCTAACTTGCCGATTTAAGAGAAACTCTTAAAAATAATGGGCGTGTCAGTCCTAATTTTAGGAGTCCTACATTTTTGCGCTAAGAGAATTTCACAAAGCATTTTAGCGCTAAAAGTAGCTCCTAAATCTGTGAAATGTTAGGAGTAGTCAAGATGACTCCTAAATCACTAAGACCAAATCACAAAACAGTCCTAATCCACCCAAAGACACTGATTAGAAAGAATGTTAGAATGTGTTTCTCCCAAACTTTGTTTATAAAACATAATTTGTCGCTTGAATTCTGCATTCTGTTGAGATGCAGACATCCAAGAGGTGGACAATTAACTGTATATACTAGTTTAATTAGTGACACTTAGCCTGCACTTTAAAAACTTTACGGCAAAATTTTTATTAAAAAAAAAAATTATTTGAATAGGGCAACATTTGTATTTTAAAACTTATATTTTAATGTGGAAACATGACACCTCATTCTACAATATTTCTATGATTACATCAGTGACTCCTCCCCCCATCAGCCAATCACTGTGTGTAAACTCCATAGCAACGAGGTCAACCCCGCCCTTACTCTTAGCTTAAGACTTCAGTCTATTCCTTAGTAAAAGTTTGTCTCAGCAGCTTTGTGAATAGGTTTTAAGAGAAAACTCTTAGCTAAGAACTTTTACTGCTATTTAGGAGAACTCTTAGTGGTAAGATAAAATGTTTTGTGAATACGGCCCCTGGGCTATTTCATGTGCCCTGGATGTCTCATGTCGTCATATCTTGTTCCTCAAAGAAGCCAGAAATGTTGATATGTTTGCGTTTGAGGACTGGATCACCCACTCCTCAGATATGGACACTCTTTTTTCTGAGGATGCCAGTTGATTTTGTTGTGCTTCAAACAGCACAACCTGGAAGTAAACAAAACCATAAATAATTAGCATCATCATACAAGCAGCAGCAGCGTAGCAGATCTATTCCGCAAAGACCAACATTGTTTTACCCATTACCATGCCAAGCACTCAGAGTTGTCATGACAGAATTATAGTAGTTACAAAGTTTCAGCTCATCTCATTGTGATTCTTTGGTATGAACTCTCCTTAAGGGTGCGTTCACACTTGTCGTTTGCTTCGTTTGGTTCATTTGGTCTGGACCAAAAAAGAAAAAAATTAGTCCTGGTCCGATTAGATTGGCAATTTTATCACTGAACCAAAAGATACTGAACCTAAAGGCATAGGGATTCATTCTGATTCAACCTGATGGGATTTATGATGTATTGCTTTTTTTTAAGACGGAACTTGCCGAACATGCAAAACAATGCTGTGTGATGAGATAAATGCGCTCGTTGTTTGTGCGTAGCCTGCATATGATGGTATTTTGGCAAGCTGGGAACTCGTGAAGAGCTTATAAAATGTCTAAAGGAGTCAAAACCATGGCAGGAATCCCTCGGTCACACACACGATCTGCCTTGAGGAGACTCGCGTCTGATGCCTGTTATGGGCAAACGTGCAACTATGACAAGAAAAAACGATATGCGTGAGGATTCTGTCCTTTTTAGGGTCTCATCTTCCTGTTTTTGGTTCGTTTACATGTCTTTGGTCCGTGTTGCGTTCATATATCATTCGAACCGCACCAGAGTTCGTTTGGAAGCGGACCGAGACCCATCTTTTCAGCAGTCTCGGTCTGCTTGTTTGGTGCGCACCAGGGTTCGGATGGCAGCGTTCACACATGCTCAAATGAACCGCACTAACGGAGCAATCGCAACAGAGTTCATTTTAATCATATCAAACATGACAAGTGTGAATGCACCATAAAAGCCCCCCAAAAACACCTCAACACTGTTTCAAAAATATTGCTTCCAGCGCTCCCTGAAGTGAAACGCTACCGTGCAATTACCATTTTTAGTTCCTCCATTTCTAGCGTGAAGAACATTTTAATAATTTAGCAATAGGTTCTTCGTGTTATCATAATACTATTAAAGAACCTTTAATTTTTAAGGTGGAACAGTTACAGTTATACAGTAGATCTCTACAGTTCTGTTTTGTTTTGTTTTTTTGCCAGAATGAAAGCATGTTCATTATGTCTCAACAGCGCCTGTGATTCTGGATCTAAACACTGCAAATCCATTTCTTGTCCTGTCTGATGATCTGGCTAGTCTGAGAGACAGTGAGAACAAACAACCACTTCCTGATAATCCAGAGAGATTTGACCATTATTCCTGTGTTCTGGGTTCAGAGGGGTTTAATTCAGGAACACATTGCTGGGATGTGGAGGTTAAAGGCTGTTCACGCTGGGGTCTTGGAGTAACTACAGCAACAAACCAAAGGAAGGGACGTGATTTCTTTAACACCAATGCCTGGAGTGTGCAGTACAACGTGTTTACAAAGTCTGGCTTTCCTGTTAAACAGAAGCTTGATTGTGTGAGAGTTGATCTGGACTATGACAGAGGAACGCTGTCATTCTCTGATCCTGTAACTAACACACATCTACACACATTCACAACCACCTTCACTCACACAGTTTTTCCTTTCTTTTGCTGTAATGACACATTTACCTGTCTGAGGATTTTACCAGTTAAACTGACTGTAACAGCAGAAAATCACTGATGTATCTAATCCTGCTGATGAAAACAGTTATGTAAAAATATGAGTTAAAATCTGCAAAGGGTTAATAATGGAACAACAGATAAAAATTACAATAAAAACAAATCTATGCATGAAAACCAGTCATTTTCTGGTTAAAAAAATTAAATTGATTTTCAAAAGTCAACAAATTTGCATCAGCTGAACGTAACATTTTTGATATGTCAGTCTCTGGGTAACGTAATTTAAGCCATGAAATAATCTTAATTTTGTAAAATAAGTATAATGAGATTAAAATGTGAGTGAACAAGAAATAAAGAAAGATTGAGACAATGTAACAAAAGTTTATTATAATATGTAAACCATATATTTTATTATTCATATGAGCAAAATTCAAATTATTGCTTCAGAAGTTAGTCATTTATCATTAAAATAAGAAAAAAGAGGGAGTTGCAGGAACATAAAGTTTATCATCTTCTTCAGCCGGCAGCTGCTATCATAACAAAACATTCTCTCCCCAGCCCAGTGCTCTTCCTCCTGTCATGACTCAATCCACCACACATTACCGTATTATTAAGAATATCTCACACATGTGACCAAAAAACAAACAAGGTTCTTTTTCAGTGGATGATGGATAAGCAGGTTCACATGCATGTTGTGAGCTTAAAAAATTAGAGTTCAATCTTTTCAGAATGTCATCCTCCTCATCAACATTGCAATAGATGAGAGTATTCACCTGATTTCCCTCTGTAGACGAATATGGAGGAACAGTTTCTATCCAGCAGCCATCAGAATGTTAAATGGGTCAAACATTCATTGACCCTGACATCATTCTAATATACCTTATACATTCATATACGTTCAGTCTTACACCACAGTCACAGATGACACTAAATTAATATATTGTTATATTGCACAATTATATATTTCGCTGTTTGTATATTTGTAATTTATGTTTTTCTTCTACTTATGTACGTATATTTTATTCCTTTCTTTTAATGGCATTCATGGTGGAAAGCAAAGCAAGTTTTTTATTGTACTGGGAGCTGTGCATATGAGAGTAAAGACTTTGGACTTTGAACTTTATCTTGTCCCAGCACCTGACTCAGAATGTGTGGCGCAATGTCATTAATGCCAGAGCTCAGTGAAACCTCCGCAGACAGTGCTGCCTGTCTATTTCTGTATGTCATTTTGTCTCTTAACTATATATTTCAGTGTGGTCCATCTGTTTTTGTTTATTTGTCTCTTTTTACCTGTAATTTCGCAATCATTCTACTAAATGGCATGTCAGAAATGTTGGGTCTTTTAACGACAGATAGTGAATCTCTGCATAGTTTCACTTCCGTGTTGTTTGTCTCTTGAAAAACTGATACTGGTTAACAGGTTTACATTTAGAAGAAAAAAACCTTCCCTCAGGTCTTTATGAAAGGAGCTTCAGAACTTCTGATCAAGACGCCAGTTCAGGGGAGGAACAAGAAACATCGGCACGGTTACATGGTTAGTAAATACTACTTCATAAAATATTTATAGATATAGATTTAAATGAAATGTATACATTCAAATCGATTCAAGACTAAGCAGACAGCTTTGAGACTGCGCATATCTGTTTTTAGGTTGTTAAAAACTTTTAAATTCAAATGTACAAAACATAATTTTCTGATGTTTCATACGTCTCTCGGCTCAGGTGACTGTATCTTTGTTTATATGAACATTCATCTCACAACTTTTATTTCAACTAATTCAATTGTGAAGGTATATTTTCATAATTTTGCCTGTCTACAGTCAAGTCACCTTTATTTATATAGTGCTTTTTACAATGCAGATTGTGTCAAAGCAGCTTTACAGTGATAACTGGTATAGTTTTGACTGCGTAGCAGCTCTTAAAGAATAGTGTCAATGCGGGCATATCAAAGCACTGTTGATTATCAAATGTGAAGTGTAACATACAGTAACATTCTGTGTCAGAATTTCTCAAAATATCTAGCATACACAATAATACTTAAGAGTTCTAAAAAAGGCTTTTAGAACTCTTTAATACGCATAAATGCTCCCATTTTGTTGCAAGAAAAAATGAGAAAATATAATCAGGTGATCTTAACTATGTATTATTGATGACATAATCATAATGTACTAATCTGATTTACTGATCTCATGCAGTATTTAATATCTTATTATATAAGTGATATTTTATTAATTTTGCTGTCACAGTTGATGAATCCGCTGTCTCATTCTGGTGTCTTTGTGTTTGTGTGGGTGTGTCTGGTTGATTGTTTCGTGTGGGCGTCACCGCTGATTGTTTGATCAGCGGCAGCTGTGTGCAATTACCATCTGCCTATTTTACGCCTTGCCTTTCGTCTCGTGTTTGTCAGATCGTTGTTTGGAGTCCTGGTGTTGTGTCCTGTGCTCTCTCGTGTTTGTTTGTTCCCCGGAGTGGATTATCTCGTCGTTGTTTCCTGTTCCTGTTCTTCGTTGGACTCTCACGTTGGATTGCACTCACGGACTCACGGCACCTTCTCACCTCACCACTGGATTCCCGCTGCCCAACGAAGTCCCTGCGTCACCACTCTCCTGTTGTTGTCTTCTTCGTTTGCTGACATACTCTGGTGTGAAGCTCTATAAAGAGATTAACTTGCAATTGCATCTGTCATTCCTTCTGTGACATTTTGCATTGTTCATTATAGTAGCTTGAGATCCAGAAGTGTTGTGAGAATTTTTTTTTTTAAAAATTAACTTTTCAGGCACACGAATCTCAACAATGGTGACAATAAACAAACAAAAAAACGTTATGCCGCAATTCATTCTGGGTACCAGTAAAGTACAAAACTGCCTTTTCTGGTCCCAAATGCCCCACTGCTTTACATGTTGTGCAGCTCAAACTTGATTTTTCCATTACAAGCCAGGGGTAGTAGGTCTGTCTATCTCTGAATTGAGCTTCTATTCAGTTGTGCATACCATTTCTGACCTGTCGCTACATGTCCCAAACTCTTTTCCATTGCAAGCACTCTCCTCTCCCTCCAAATACAACCTGCAATTTACCTCCTCTTGCTGTTGAACCTGGCTAGCTGGTGCTGTGGGGTGCATTTCCCAAAAGCAACTATAGTCGCAAGTTCTGTCATTACCAACAGAGATCAATGGAACTTGTGACAATATTTGGCTAACAATGTTTTTGAGAAATGCCCCCCTGCTCGGTTAACTGTGCCAGTAACCTCCTGCACCTTAACTCTCTTTGACATTTTGCTGTGCACAATTCTGATCTCTACTTCCAATTTTTTGGCTTTTTTCTGCATATGTGATGTTCACAGTGTTTTCTCTACTTGATTCACATTTATAAAGAGAACAATCTAAACAAGTGTTTCCCAACCACATTCCTGGAGGCCCCCCAACACTGCACATTTTGCTTGTCTCCCTAATCAAACAAACCTGATTCAGACCAGCAGCTTATTAGTAGAGACTCCAAGACCTGAAATGCATGTGTGTGCAGTGTTGGGGACCTCCCGGAATGTGTTTGGGACACACCGATATAAACTAATAAAGAATGTGAAATTTGCTTGCAAATTTTCACATAAATGATATATATTATTTTAATTCTATGTTATTACTTTCATTATTAAATCATGTGAGGTACCAGATTAGAGGTCCACATGTTAAGAGTGAACTACTTCAGATCTTTTTTTTTTTCTGCAGCTGTTAATCAGTGAAGGGCGATGCCGTCTGTTGAAGAACTGCTTGAGAAATCACTGAATGAACTGGTAAAAGCTGAATTGAAGAAGTTTCAGTGGCACTTGAAGAATGATCATGATTGTATATCACAGTGTGAAATGGAGAATGCAGATAGGTTAAAAACTGTGGATAAGATGGTGGCTTGTTTTGGCCGAAAAGAAGCTGTGAAGATCACAGTGGAGATCCTGAGGAAGATGAACCAGAATAATCTGGCTGAGCAGCTGGAGAACAATCACAAGCAAGGTAACGTTAATTCACAGTGACTGTGATGGTTTGACTATTTGCTTTGCTGATGTGTTTGTGTGATTTATGTATCACAGTGAATGATGCTCTCTCTCTCTCTCTCTCTCTCTCTCATACACACACAGTACTACAGGTTGATGGCAGTATGAAGGCATCTATCTCTGTTGGAGCTGATTCAAAACAGAGCTTGGGTAAATTATAATCACTGCCTGTACATGGAAACAAGAGAAAATATAGCAGTAAGCAGCAGATACAGGGCCATGCCAAACTTTTAATGACTGAGCAGCATGGCTTAAACATGATCTGAGTTAAATGGTATTAGGAATGGTAATAGGAATAAAAAAATAAATAAAAAAAAGTTATTCAGAAATTTTAAAATGTAAACCAAATTTTTAGGGATGAGCGATATACCATCAACTGGCAGTGATTTTGGATTATCTCTATTGTGGTTACACTTATGTGAAGTTTTAGTGCTGTGCCTTCATGAAGGTTTATTGCATGAGTTTTTATGCCTAACAAGTAATTTTTAAACCGTTCAAGCGCAATAAGCTGTGAATAAGAACTTTATTCAATACTCTCGCTCTGTCTGAGAGCTGAGATCATTTTTACTTGTAGTAGTTAGGCTAGTACTTTTGCTGGGATATCAAAATTCATGTTGAAAAGTATGAAATTTCAATGGTATCAAAAATCATAACCTTATTTCAAGCTGAAATAACTATATTTAGAACTATATATCATTAGCATGAAATAAAATTACTAAAATGATTATGATATATATGATATAGGTATTCATGTGACTTGACATGAGTCAAGGTATATTCATGACCACACATGTTGTCAATTTAAGCATAATCTGTGTAAGATTGTGCATGTAAAGTCAAGTAAAATCAAGTCACCTTTATTTATACAGCGCTTTTTACAATGCAGATTGTGTCAAAGCAGCTTTACAGTGATAACTGGTATATAACTTTGGCTGCACAGCAGCTCTTAACCCTCTGGAGTCTGAGGCTGATTTTGGGCCCTGGAGAAGTTTTGACATGCTCTGACATTTGTGCTTTTATCAGTTGATTATAAACATATTAATGACAAAAGTGTCATTACACTGTATTCAGCACAAACTAGGCTACCATAATATGTGAGGAACATGTATGTACATGTTTGTGTTTTTAAAGGAATAATGTTTATGCGTGGTTATTGAAAAAAAAAAAAAAAAAGTAACTGAAACAATACCTCAAAATGCATACTAAATGTTTTTTCACAAGACTTTTGAGAATTGTATATTTTAGTGTAGAGTTTTTGCTTCAAAATGATGTGGAAATGATCCTCCCTACTCTGACACATAAAACATTGTATTGATTTTAAATTTCTAAGACACTTTTTGTTTAGGTAGGCCATATGCGAAGAGGTGTGACTCTTCATGAATAATGAAGTGATTTACACCTGGGGAGATTAAGACCCTGCCCCTAATGAGCCGCATAATGAGCCATTCAGTCAGGAATGTGACTGAGTCAACTAAGAAAATGCAAAGACAAGACATATCATTGTTTTTTTTCTTTTTTATTTAAAATAAAGTTAACAATATAATCCACATATAAACTAGGGTCAAAGGCACATTTTGTGTATACAGGCAAATAAAGGTAAGGTTTATAAAAAAAGCCCACTTTTACACCCTATACATAACCTGCTTGATCACATATAGATAATCTTTGCAGCCCAATGGTCAGTGAGAGGTGGTGAACAGAGAATCTGAACAGTCACACATCTGTGTGCCATTTTTGAAAACAGTTCCTTTTCAACTGAAGACACAAGTAAATGTCACATGCCTGGCATTTCCAAGGTGTGTCTTGCCTTTTACCAAGCTGTACTTTGCAAAGCATGCAGTTCCGACGACCAGCGGTGGCATTATTCCTTGCATTTTGAACATTTTGAAGAGACTCTTAGGAGTGTGTTCATCAGCAGGACGCAGCTGTGGTCCAGGTTCCCGTGCAGGTAGGAATCTCAGAGTCTGTGGAACCATGTCAGTGTCATTATCTGTTTTCCATGACAGAGCTGAATGCCTGTTGCTTGTCTGAATGTTTTTCTTGGCCTTTTTTGCAAGGGGTTTTGGAGCACTCTCATTAGGGCTATAGCTGGAGAAAAAAAAAACAGTGAGATGGTTATTACACAAGGAGCTATACTATTTGCATCATCAATAACTAATACTAATATAATGTTTATTATTGTATATATTAACATTACCAAGCACTAATGCTAATATATTGTGCACGCATAAGAAAGAAAGCCATACAGACACATATATACATACACTACCGTTCAAAAGTTTGGGATCACTAAGATTTTTAATGTTTTTAAAATACGTTTCGTCTGCTCACCAAGGCTACATTTATTTAATTAAAAATACAGTAAAAACAGGAATATTGTGAAATATTATTCCAATTTAAAATAACTGTGTACTATTTAAATATATTTCACAAAGTCATTTATTCTTGTGATGTCAAAGCTGAATATTCACCATCATTACTCCAGTCTTCAGTGTCACATGATCCTTCAGAAATCATTCTAATATGCTGATTTGCAGCTCAAGAAACATTTCTGAACAATTGTAAACAATAAATGTCTCTTGAGTAGCAAATCCTCATATTAGAATGATTTCTGAAGGATCATGTGACACTGTAGACTAAATAGTACACAGTTATTTTAAATTGGAATAATATTTCACAATATTACTGTTTTTACTGTATTTTTAATTGAATAAATGTAGCCTTGGTGAGCAGACGAAACTTATTTTAAAAACATGAAAAATCATACCGATTTCAAACTATTGAACGGTAGTGTACATAGGCCTACCATATAGTGGGTGAACATGTACTTACTCTTTCTCATTTCCGCCTGTGTTGCTGGGTGCCCTCTTAGTGGGAATTGCAGGTGAATGCGAGAGTGATGGATCCACATTCCTAAAAAAACAAATTGTAAAAAAAAAAAAAAACCCTGTTATTATTAGCATATAAGATACTACTCTCATACCATTACCTATGCATAACTGACAGGAAAGTAACAGGTATACAAGCATGCTGTATATTTGTTTCGTTTAAAAGTAGACACTTAAAGCTTTGCAAAGACATATCTCTCATGTCCATGTAGCATGTATAAGCCGTCTATTTTAGTTACTTTTAGTGACGTTTTAGAATGATGTTTGCAGAGACGGAGATGGCAGGACAGCACACCCTGTATATTTTATTTATTTTTAAAAAGCACAAAGTTTTATTTTGATTGTGAGTGTACACAAAAAAAAGAAGACATTCTATAGTTTCATTTGATATATTACTTATGTCTCTATGATAAAAAATGACGGAGTATTTTAAGTCTGTTTTGCTGCAATGTGAAAAAAAAACTGCAAAACGCGCCGGCGCGTTTTTAGACCTCAGAGTGTTAAACAGTTAAAGGGTTAGTTCACCCGTAGTACACAGAAGCCTGCACTGTCTATACAATGTAAACAGCATAGGAGACTAACAGGTGCACAAAAAGTTGGATTGGATACATTGGATAGTTCGCCCTAAAACGAAAATTACCCCATCATTTATTCACCCTCAAGCCTTTCTTGGTGTATATGACTTAGTTCTTTAAGCTAAACACAGTCAGAGTTATATTAAAATTATCCTGGCTCATCCAAGCTTTATAATGGAAGTGATTGGAGTTTTTCCCGGAAGGGAATCAATGCTTTGTGAAAAAAAAAAAAAAAAAAAAAAAAAAAAAAAAAATCCTTATTTGAAAAAAAGCATTAACCCTCTGGGGTCTGAGGCTAATTTGGGGCCCTGGAGAAGTTTTGACATGCCCTGACATTTATGCTTTTTTCAGTTGCTTATAAACATATTAATGACAAAAGTCTCATTACACTGTATTCAGCACAAAGTAGGCTTCAATAATATGTGAGCAACAAGTATGTACTTTTTGAGAGAATTATGTATTATATGCATGTTTTTAAAAAAAAAAAAAAAAGTCACTGAAATAAGGCCTCAGAACACATACTATATATTTTTTCACAAGACTTTTGGGAACTGTTTATCTTAGTCTAGAATTTTTGCTTCAAAGTTATGTTAAAATCATTCTGCCTACTCAGACACATAAAACAATGTATTGATTTTAAATTTCACGGAGGCTCAATACATTGAGTCATCGTCTACATTGACGACATACTGACTTATTCTGATAATATGGAGGAACATATCCAACAGATCAGACAGGTCCTGCAAAGATTAATTCAATACCAGTTATACGCCAAAGCAGAAAAATGTGAGTTCCACAAAACAGTAACATCCTTCCTTGGATACGTTGTAATTATATATCTTGTCTGACTACCTGTTGCTGATCCTGTTGTTACCCGTTACTGATCCTTTGCTGCCTGCCTTTGACCCCCGCCTGTTACCTTGATCTGTGAGTGATATCTGCCTGTACTGACCTACTGCCTGTTATCTGACCACGACTCTGCCTGTCCCTGTTATACCTGTCTGCTCCTGTTTGACCCTGCCTGTATGACCACGATCTTTATTAATAACACTTTCGAGAGCCATGTCTCTGAAACATGATAATAGGCCCTACTTGACTTGATTTCCACCCCATTCTCACTCACGAGTGGTCCGATACTGCCGCATGTCCCAGTGAATTCTATACTGGCAACAAAGCGGGACATTCAAGCGCTTAACATGAAAAATAAGCGCTTAATGTGTAGATGATATTGGAGGAGCAAATTCACTACACCTTATAAGCAGCCAATATGAACACAATTAATAACACGTTAAGCATTTTCCTTGGAAATAAAACACAGTTATGAAGAAAACGCTAATGCATTAAGACACTGATATTAAATGACCCCTGCTCTAATGTTAGAGCGCTAAACATGTGGCTATAAGTTTTTAAACATGTAATGTTTAAATTAAAATATAAATGTAAAAATAATAATAATAGTAATTTAACGAATGAAAATTAATCAATGTCATTTAGGCAGACTCTTGAAGCGAGTCATTCTATTGACGCCAGAAGAACAGGCACTAGAGGGCGCTTTAGCGTCTGTGTGTATGATGCAAAACACTGGAAATTAAATGTAGCTTTTTTACATATTAAATAAGTTGTATATCATTAATATTATTTTTCACAAAACAATAATCTTGCATAAGGAAAATTAGCTTGTATCTGCTAATTTCACTTTCTCTAGGCTATTGAGAAAACTAATGACAGCACTACTCATTGGTGACGCTGACATAATACTCTCATACCCGACGGCCTTTCCAACCGCCGGACTACACTCTTCAACCGAGCAATTCATCACTGGCACCATTTTAATTCCGTGTCTGCGTGAGTCGCTCAAACGCCACTTTATCTGAAGCCATTGCTGGTGTTGATGACTCCTGGCCAGCAAATGCTGACAGGCAGCGTTCTCAACTTATAAACTTGAAAAAAGACTGTCTTTCCTACACAACTGAAACTTTAAAATTCCTTCCAAAAACACTTATAAATGATCACAAAGAAAGGAAAGTTTTAGAGAAAAAAAACAGAAACTCTGCTCAGAGAGAGAGAGAGAGAGAGAGAGTGTTTACTGATTAACTGTGTCACTTTGTGTGTGTTTTCTAGTGTGGATCATGGAGGAGAGATCAGGATTACAGCAGGAGTGAGCAAATGTATGTCTACACACACACTCACAAAAACTCTCACACACACATTCACACTCTGTCTTTCTCTTAATAACTAAACATTTAACACTTAAAGGTCTTTCCCTCAGTAACACATAAAATAACACTTACCCCTGGTTTCACAGACAAGGCTTGTCCTAGACTAAAATGCATGTTTGAGCTGTTTTAAAGGTGCTACAGAGGATCTTTTCGTCGACTGAGAAACCAAAGAGTTTTTGAAATGAGCGCATGCATAAGAACAACCCCCCTCATTTCGAGGGAACTCCTCTCAAAACTCGTGCACCGGCATTCGCTGTGTCGTGTTTTTTGGATTCATTATGTCGGACTCACCGCAGGTAACTCATAATCTGCAGTTGTTACTCCTGTCTCCTGACAAAAACATTGCATGCGGCGCCTGTGGAGTGTGGAAAGTTACTGGAGCGCGCAGCACACACGTCTCTCACAAGGAACGTCATGGCAGTGATTGACAAGCCAGAGGGCCAATCCGCGCATGTCTCTCACAAGGAACATAATGGCAGTGATTGACAAGCCAGAGGGCCAATCGTTTACGCGATGGCTGATGTTTTAATGCCCTACCTCGTGCACAGATGATGTATATTAATATTATTCCTTTCAGTGCACCTAATAAATGGTCTTTTATCAGTTAGTAAAGACAGTTTCAAGTAATATTGCAAAAATGTATAAAACAAAACATCCTCTGTAGCACCTTTAACTGAAAGAAGACGTATCTTAAAATATATCACAGCCATTGTTTTGTCTCAAGATGAACACCAGTAATGTTTTTTTTGTTGTTTTTTTTTCTAATGAACTTTTATAAAAGTTACTTAAGATGAAAAAGCATTTGGCACATGGACAAATTAAAGTCAATGATTCATGGTCACAGAGTTAAAAAGGAGTTTTAATGTGAAATTAGTACATGTAGTTTTTGTTTTTGTTGCTGATTGTTTAGTATCTGGTTGATACGGGCACAAGGTCAGTAATGTTAATTTTATGTGTTTATATTTTGTATATCATTGCCATCGTTTATGCTGATTCAGTTGATCTAATTTGATTCATGAGTAAATTGAGGTTGTTTATGCTAAATGTTGTTTAATCAGTATTTTTTTCATATAACAGCGAATTGTTTTGTTTCATTGTCAAATCTATTGTATTTGCTTGTTTTAGCTCTTGATGTGTTTTATGGAGTCAATGAACAGAAAAGACTTAAAGGGATAGTTCACCCAAAAATGAAAATTTTATGTTTATCTGCTTACCCCAGCGCATCCAAGATGTAGGTGACTTTGTTTCTTCAGTAGAACACAAATGATGATTTTTAACTCCAACCGTTGCCGTCTGTCAGTCTTATAATGTGTGTCAATGGGTACTTCGTCTATAAGAGTCAAAAAACATGCACAGACAAATCCAAATGTTGGATGTTTTTTGAGTCTTACAGATGGAGTTCCCATTGACACACATTATAAGACTGACAGACCGCAACATTTGGAGTTAAAAATCATCATTTGTGTTCTACTGAAGAAACAAAGTCACCTAAATCTTGGATGCGCTGGGGGTAAGCAGATAAACATCAAATTTTCAATTTTGGGTGAACTATCCCTTTAAAAAAGGAAGACATTCACAGGCAAATTTCTTTTATTCAAGCGGGCTGCTATAAATAGCTTTCTGGTCATCTGAAAGTGTTAATTATCTTGCTGTCAATGGAGGCCTGATAAATAACACTGATAAATAATGACAGAGTCATGAAATACAGTCATAGACTTTGCCTTTTATATCAGGCTTATCAAAACTTCTTTAAAAGCTCGCCTGTTTTGATTCTCCATTTTAATCTTAAATTAGTTGCTTGGTAACAGACTTGAGAGTTGATAGCATGTTTGCAATCATGTGACTGATTACGTGCAAAATTCAGATGGGGGCAGGAAGTGAAAAGCAGAATAAACGAGATGGAGGAAACATGCTGTTTTAGACACTGTTACAAGAGAGGTATAAACAGAAAATCACAACATACAGTATGTTGGACATGATCATTACATTATAAAGAGGAACAATTTTTCTACTGAATTGGGATATTTACTTCTCCAGTTCCCAGTTGTGTAAAACACCTCAAGTTTTTCCCTTAAGTATGAGACTTAAGGCATGATTTCCCCTTACCTATGGGCATGACTTAAGGGTGTTGCATATAAAGTCTTTGATATAATCACTTAAACCTCTAAGTATTTCAGAACAGCGAACCGGGTTCCCTTTCGAAAGGGAACTTCAACTCTGTGCTGAAATTGCGCTATGGGGAACGTCACTCGTGACAGGTGCTTGAAATGCCAAGAATCACACAACTCCAATCCTATTGGCCGGCGACAGCCTATGACGTCGAACGGCGCGAACTGTGACGTATAAAGGGAGCACCTGAGGAAGCAGCCAACATCTTCTTGTCTTTTCGGGACTGTTTTGTTCGTGCCTGTCTCACCACTCCGGTAAGATTGTCTCTATCATGGCTGAAAAACGTTTCAGGAATTGTGCTGATCTCTGAGGACACACACGACCTGTGCGTTATGTGTCTGGGCGAGGAGCACGCACGGACAGTGCTTGAGGGTGCTGTCTGTGTTAATTGTGAGCGTCTGCCCATGAGGACGCTCCGTTCTCGTCTGGCCCTCTTCTGGTCGGCCTTCTTTCGGCCGCCTGACGCTATTGCTTTGGAGCTCGTCTTTCCTCGCTTGTAGGATTTAGATGAGCCCAAGCGTGGCTATGGTCTTTTCAGGTTATAGCTAGCGGCTAGGCTAGGACTAGGTTAGATGTTTGTTTACATCAGCACCATTTTTCACTGTTTGTGTTTTCCTAGTTCTGGCTCTCTCCCGAGGGAGTTGTTGCCGTATGGCCTTTTTTCCCCCTATCATTTTGTAATGTAGGTGCTATAGCTTTAACAGCTAGGTTTAGGCTGTTTTTAGCCTTCCTGTTGCTGTTTTGCACAGGTGGTAGGCCCTTATCTTCGAGGAGATAAGTTATGCAGTGCTGCCAGGCCCCACTTTTCAGTGTTCCTGTGTTATTTTGAGTTTATAGCTAAGGTTATAGGCTGTTACTAGCCTTCCTGGTGCTGTTTTCTCTCAGGTGGTGGCCCTTATCTTCGAGAAGGTGAGTTTGCAGTGCTGCTAGGCCTCACTGTTAGAACCTTTTTCATGCCGATAATGACATCACGTGAACCCCTTGATTTACATTTCAGTGCCAGATTACGATGCTAATGTTTTTAGCTTTCGTTTTCTAGGGTTCATCTCAGATTTCAGTAACAATCTGCTGTGATACATTTATCCTTTCTGGATGGCATGTGTTACAAAGCATTTATGTTTGCTTTGGGTTCTAAGCTTACATACATACATGCATACATATGTGAGCTTACTCATGTGCTGCCACAGGTAACACCTGTTTTCTGTGATAGCAGGCTATGGTTAGCCTCTATCTGTGAATACGGTGTTTGGTTGTACTCCCTGTTTGAATAAGGAAATGTGTTTCACTGAGTGCATCACCTGTTGGATTGCACACTCAGGTTGAGTGTAGAGGATCTTATTCTGGTTAGAATAGTGTTTTCTCTGTTTACTCCCTGTTGATCTATGAACCATAGCAGCTGTCTTGCATTGCTGATAAATTGTTGGCTCTTTGTGGTAGCCTCTCTTATCACAGCTTATTTTCTGGACGCTGTTGGTGATGATCATGAGTTTGCTCATGTATTTTTCATCACTGCCTAAGGCATTTGCTCACGCTGTCTGGGGTGACAGGCCTGTTTGGCCTTCCTCGGACCGTGATAGAATGTTTTATATGTACTGAGGTACATTGCCTGTTGGAGTGTGTAGGCTTAAGCTCAGACTTGGTAGTAACTTCCTCATTTAATGTGTAAGTTTAGTTCTGCCCCCTTGAGCTTGGGTCCTGTTATGACCACGGGCTGACGCCACATGGTGCTAAAGTAGTAGGCCTGACCAGGCTGGGTTGGTCCTGTTTTTAGGCTCTTTTCATGGTTTGTTATGTTCTTGACTTATGCCGCCTTTGGCCATGCCCACCTCTACATGAATAGACCCCACATTAGGCCTTTCGTTGAGTTCTGGTGTGTTGTATGTACTTCTTTTAAACCCGAGGGTTTTTCAAGTATCTGCATATGGGCTTACCCTAGTCTTGAACGTATCACCATGAATGGGTCTTGGGTAACACTAGCTGACGCCGCGTGTTTATGGGTTGTAGGCCTTCGCAGGCCTTCTTTGTGTCACGCTGAAAGTTGGCTTTGTTCACCTCTTGGTTTCCTTTAGCTCTAGTTGAGCTAAATAGCTACCCTGTCTATTTCTCGGTTCTATTTTTGCTCCTAGAACTTTAGTGGCCGCTGGTTGACACCGCGTGCGATGGGTAGGCCTTCAGAGGCCTCCTATGTAGCATGCTGGTTATTTCCCTAAACTTTTGTCACCGGCTGGCCGAGGCTCAGGCTGGCTCATGACTTCCTTTGCAGTCGGTCTGTCTAGCCTGAACCTCGATAACACTGCCACGAGCTGATGCCACTTGTCTCCTGAGGTTATAGGCCCCTTCTTTAGCGCTTGTTGGCGTACGCTGTACTCCTCTTGCTTAAAGAGTAGAAAGGTGCTTTTACCGAGTACACTGCTCGTTGGTCTGTGTTGGACGGGCTGTTTTTGTGGGCACCCACAGCTACCTAATTACTGGGTTGGTCATGTTTGCAGCATGTTTGTCAGTTCTCTGGCCTTCTGGGCCATCCTGATTACCACCTGGTTGTTGGGTCCATGTTGTTTATCAGTTCATTGTTAGAACTTATAGCCATGTTGTAGGCCCCTATTTTAGTCTGCCTCCTTGGTCATGTGCCTACAGTACGGTCTGTCTGATAGGTGAGCTTCATACTCCCCTCTGGGTTGCCTGTGTAATTGTGCCTAGCTCCCTAAGCCGGTCTTGGTAGAACTTCTATGAAGTCTCCTGTTCAGACTGGCCCCCAGGCTGGTTTGTGCTCCCCGGTACCTGGGTTCTCTAGCGCACAGCCTCCTCAGCGCTTTTCAGAAGCTGAGTAGATCCTAGGATGAGTGGTCTTACTCCCCTCAATACGAGGGTTTATAGTGCTTAGCTGAGTTCCACTCTCCAGATGCCCATCTCTGCGTGTGGGTTTGAGTTGCTTACTGCCCCTTGCAGTCGCTCTTTCCTGCTTTCCTCTTGGAGTTTGCGCATTGGAGATTCTGTTATCAGACAAGGTTGGCCCTCACTATGTTTGGCTCTGCTAAATTGGTACGGCCTCCTTAGTGGCGTCAGGGGTGAAGTTTTCCCCCTAGTGTCTGGCCGGGATTCCTATAGGTTTCCTGGCCGCATTCCCTTTAAGTGACCACTTCTTTCGAGTTGTTGGTTTCAGATGCCTTCAGAGGCTTTTGAGAAAGGCTGCTTTTAGGCTCGACTTTGGCTGTTGGCCGTAGGGAATGCTGTCACTGACAGCCTTGGAGAGTTGCTCCCGGTTTTTCCCTGGAACTGCCGGACGTTTGTCCAGAACCTTTGGGCATGCACTCTCCTTCAGCATGGAGGCGTGGGTATATCGTTACCCATAGCGCAATTTCAGCGAAAGGGAACGTCTCAGGTTACGCATGTAACCATGGTTCCCTGAGAACAGGGAACGAGACTCTGCACTTTCCTGCCATGCTTCGGGGTGCCTGCGGAACAGTCCCTCAAAGACAAGAAGGTGTTGGCTGCTTCCTCAGGCGCTCCCTTTATATGTCACGGTTCGCGCCGTTCAACGTCATAGGCTGTCGCCGGCCAATAGGATTGGAGTTGTGTGATTCTTGGCATTTCGAGCACCTGTCACGAGTGACGTTCCCCATAGCGCAATTTCAGCGCAGAGTCTCGTTCCCTGTTCTCAGGGAACCATGGTTACATGCATAACCTGAGATGTTTTCCTATATTAAGGAAAATAGTACTTAAGGTGCTTTATGCAACTGAGCACAGACATCCTTCTACTCCAGAAAACAAATGAAAGAATACAAAACTATGGAGGCATACTACTTATTTATTAGCGGCTGCATATGCCAGTTGTTTTAACTTTTGACAAAGGGGTCACAACACACACTCATTATCCGACTTGGCTCCCGACTGCAAGCCCAGGATTATAAGCCACTTTTCCCTGTGCTTTTCAGTCAGTTTCTTGCAGTTTCCCCCTGATGAACAACAACTTTTGGTACACGATAAAAGCTCTTTGTGGTTTCTGGGTTTGATCGATTAGAGCAAAATTAGAGCATTTAATAATGACCTCCCCGTGACGTCATGTGCAAACAACCTATTGCTGAACTCGATGGAGCAGTTTAAGATTTCCTAACTACAGATAAGATGTGATATTGTAAGATAGGATAAGAATCCTAAATCAAGTTAAGATTTGCTCCTCTAATACAAATGTGAAAATATCCTAAATTAACTTGTCAGTTCCCTTTCGAGGGAACTCGCGCTGCATCCGATAGGAACGCTTTGGGAACACCTCCAGCGTGATAGCGTCTGATGCACGATTGTCAACTAGTCCAATGGCGAGAGTGAACGTCACGGGCGGGTGACGTCACAACCAGGAAAGGATAAATACACATCTGGTGCAACCGGCTTCAGCTTTTCCGCCTCAGCAAAAGCGCTCTATGTGAAACTGTCTCTGTCTATTTATTGTTGTCTGTCCCGTTATCATACAGCACAATATCACAGTTATGGCGAACACACAAGCATTTAAACCGTGTGCTCCTCCCTGCCCTCGTTTTCTCACGGGTGGGGATACACACGATTTGTGCGTTATGTGTTTGGGAGCGGAGCATGCTCTTTCAGCCTTCGAGGGGGCTGAATGCGAGCATTGTGAAAAACTTCCCCTGAGGACGTTCCGCTCCCGCCTCGCACTTTTCGAGGAAAGTGCGCAGGCAAGCGTTCCCCACGGCTCTGGACCCGCTGCTGCCGAGGCAGCGCGGAGAAAGATGTCGTGGGGCTCGCAGATGGATCTGTCAGCGGGGCTTGAGACGAGCACGAGTGCTTTTTCTCAGCCTTCACCTGGCAGATCCCGCGCCCCCTCTCTGGTGTCAGAAGCCCGCCCCGCGGCTTCTTCCACCCAGGGAGAGGGCTCGTCGCATCAGCACTCTAGTTCTGAGGAATTAGACGCGCTGAGCGTCGATATGGGGGAAGATGACTCGCCATCACTTTCCCCTGAGTACGAGGAGCTGGTGGATGTGCTTTCTCGTGCTGTGTCTAAATTAAACATCAAGTGGCCGGCCGAGAATTTTGGCGCTCGTCCAAAAAGCAAATTGGACGAGCGTTTTCTGTCATCAAACAAAGCACTTCCACCACGGGGCCTTCCCTTTTTCCCTGATTTGCATGATGAGATATCTAGAACTTGGAAAAAGCCATATTCATCACGTCTTTTCAGCCCTCATGTGAAGCACTACTCCAATATAAGAGGGCTGAAAGAGCATGGTTATGGGGCGATGCCCCGGGTTGAACAGACACTTGCGAGTTATCTGTCCCCGGGTTCAGCATCATCCCTGAAGGCCCCCACGCTTCCCACTAAACCACTAAAAGCTACATCAGGGTTAGTGGGAAAAGCGTATACGGCAGCAGGTCAGGCTGGTGCGTGCTTGCATACTATGGCTATTTTGCAAGCGTACCAAGCAGACCTGTTGAAGGATTTGGATGGTGGGGAGGGGATTGGCCCGGACGCTGTTCGAGAACTTCGTCGAGCCACAGATCTGTCTCTAAGAGCCACCAAGGAGACCGCCAGAGCTGTTGGGCGGTCTATGTCAGCCTTGGTGGCGACAGAGAGGCACCTGTGGCTTAATCTGTCTGATTTAAAGGATAAAGACAGGGCCTTTCTCCTCGACGCTCCGCTTGCACCATCTGGCCTGTTCGGCGACGCAGTCACATCTGTTGTCGACAGGTTCCAGGAAGCTAAAAAGCAGGCGGAGGCGTTTAAAAAGTATCTTCCACGCCGCCATCCACCTTCTGGGGCTGCTGGGCGTGAGCAGTCCCAGCCGTATAGCTCCTCGTATCGAGCGCAGCAGAAAGAGAGTGTCGCCTCTCGAGCTCCACCCCAAAGACACGGTGGGCCGGGACGGCACTCTCAGCCCAAGCCTTCCAAGCCGAAGACAGACCTGAGGGTTTTGCTTCAGGCGAAGAAGGCTGGGCAGAAGAAGTCCTGACGCCAGTGGCGTCAGACTTCTGAGGGCAGCCCCACACGTGGTGGTGCGGTACACACCTCAGTATACGGTGCCCGTTCCACCTCGTGGCCCTCAGGGGGCCGTTCTGCCAACCCCGCCACCTTTGGTGCTTCGGGGCGCAGCGGCTCCCACCGAATTAGTGACGCAGTGTTCAGAACATCAACACGACACTGCGTCACATCCTCTGAGGAGGATAAATTTACATCAAAAATGTGCTGTGAACGAAACACCAGAGGCCAGCCTCGAGAGGCTGGTTCCCTTAGTAGATTTTCTGGTAGAGTGGAAATCTCTTCAAAATATCTCACGTTGGGTCCTGCAAATTATAGAGAAAGGTTACAAAATCCAGTTTTGGTGCCGTCCACCTCTATTCAAAGGAGTGCTGCATACGTCAGTGCTTCCTCAGCAGGCTTTGGTGTTGGAACAAGAAATAAAAACCTTATTAGCAAAGGAGGCTATAGAGAGGATTCCGGTTGCCGACAGGGAGTCGGTGGTTTTACAGCCGGTATTTCTTGGTTCCAAAATAGGATGGGGGATTGCGCCCTATTTTAGATCTACGTCATGTGAATCGAGCAGTTCAAAAGCTAAAATTCAAGATGCTGACGTTAAGTCAAATCGTGACTCAAATCAAATCCGAGGATTGGTTTGTCACAATAGATCTCAAGGACGCATACTTCCATATCTCCATCCTTCCACAGCACAGGAAGTTCCTGAGGTTTGCTTTCGGGGGCGAAGCATACCAATTTCGGGTTCTTCCGTTCGGCCTAGCTCTCTCACCCCGCACATTCACAAAATGTGTAGATGCAGCTCTGGCCCCGCTCAGGCTGCAAGGCATACGCATCCTGAATTATATCGACGACTGGTTGATTTTGGCACAGTCAGAGGAGATGGCGGTTCGGCATCGAGATGTCGTTCTCGCACACATTCGGAAATTGGGGTTGAGACTGAATGCCAAGAGAAGCGTGCTTACTCCACAACAGAGGACCACTTTTCTTGGCGTGGTTTGGGATTCAGTGACAATGCGAGCATGTCTCTCTCCAGCTCGCATCACTGCTATTCTATCAGCCGTAAAAGAATTGAAGCTAGGCCAGTCATGCACTGTAAGGCAGTTTCAGAGACTGTTGGGTCTGATGGCAGCAGCGTCCAACGTGATACCTTTTGGCCTGCTGTACATGAGACCCTTACAGTGGTGGCTCAGGACCAAAGGGTTTTCCCCGAGGGGCAACCCACTTCGTATGATCAAGATCACGCGGCGCTGTTTCCACGCCTTGATCATATGGAAGAAGAATTGGTTCCTGTCCCAGGGCCCTGTGTTAGGAGCTCGATGTCGTCGTGTCACTTTGACGACGGACGCTTCTCTCACAGGCTGGGGAGCGGTAATGGAAGGCCGCTCAGCTCAGGGTCTGTGGAAGAGTCATCAGCTCTCGTGGCACATAAATTGCCTGGAGATGATGGCAGTTTTCAATGCGTTGAAGTTCTTCCTTCCAGACCTGAGGGGCCATCATGTGCTAGTCAGAACAGACAACACATCGGTGGTCTCGTATATAAATCGGCAGGGGGGTCTGCGGTCGCGCCCATTATACAAACTGGCACAACAGATCCTCCTGTGGTCTCTGGGGAAGATGCTCTCCTTGAGAGCTATCTATATTCCAGGGATTCAGAATATTGGAGCAGACACTCTGTCGAGGCAGGGGCTGAGGCCAGGGGAATGGAGACTTCACCCGGAGGTGGTGAAGCTCATATGGGAGATTTATGGCCAAGCGGAAGTGGATCTGTTCGCGTCTCAGGATACGACGCACTGTCCACTTTGGTTCTCCCTCACACATCCAGCTCCTCTGGGGCTGGATGCCATGGTACAGACGTGGCCGAGGCTGCGTCTGTATGCATTTCCCCCAGTTGTTTTGCTCCCGGGAGTTCTGGAGAAAGTTCGCCAGGAAGTGATAAGTCTATTGCTAGTAGCACCTCACTGGCCGAGCCGCATATGGTTTTCGGACCTGATAGCTCTTCTCGATGGCTCACCTTGGAAGATTCCGATCAGGAGGGACCTCCTGTCTCAGGCGGGGGGCACGATGCTGCATCCCCGTCCAGAAATGTGGAATCTGTGGGTTTGGCCTCTGAGGGAGCCAAGCTCATAGAAGCTGGTCTCTCAACTGAGGTTGTAGAGACCATTCTTCAGTCCAGAGCTCCTTCCACGAGGAAACTACACGCCTTGAAGTGGAAACTGTTCACTTCCTGGTGTCAAGAACGACAGTTGGATCCAGTCTACTGCCCGATTGGTTCAGTACTTGAGTTCCTACAGTGCCGTTTCTCATCTGGGTTAACCCCATCTACACTTAAAGTTTATGTGTCGACTATATCTGCTTACCATGCCCATGTGGATGGTACTACTGTTGGGAAGAACCCATTAGTCATTCGTTTCCTCCGTGGCACCCAGAGGCTGAGGCCTGCGATGCGCACGAGGGTCCCTGCTTGGGATTTGGCTATTGTGTTAGAAGGCCTATCTACAGCTCCATTTGAGCCTATTGAGTCAGTCTCAGATAAGTTCCTGACACTTAAGACTGTCTTCCTTCTCGCCATATCATCCCTTAAAAGAGTAGGAGACCTTCAGGCCCTTTCAGTGTCCCCGACCTGTCTTGAGTTTGCTCCGGGGATGGTCAAAGCCTTCCTTTACCCCAAACCTGGATATATTCCGAAGGTTTTGACTGTTCCAAGGCCTATTGTTTTGCAAGCCTTTTGTCCTCCTCCATTCATTACACCAGACCAGGAGAAGTCGAATGCTGTGTCCAGTGCGAGCATTGGACACATATGTCCACAGAACTGCCCTGTGGAGGAAAGCAGATCAGTTATTTGTGTGCTTTGGACCACATAACAGAGGTCGTTCAGCATCTAAACACACGGTAAGCAAGTGGATAGTCGAGGCTATTTCACTTGCTTACGAGGTCTCTGGCCAGCAGTGTCCATTAGCTGTCAGAGCACATTCGACTAGGAGTATGGCGGCCTCCAAGGCCTTAATCTCGGGGGTTTCCCTCAAAGAGATCTGCGACGTGGCCGGTTGGTCCTCGCCACTCACTTTTGTAAGGTATTATGACCTTGACCTGGACGCAGCTCCAGGATCATCGGTTTTGGTGTCTTAAGTGTGCCAGAGTTTCACACAGACAGGTATTTGTGATTATGGCGTTTTGGTATATCGTTCCCAAAGCGTTCCTATCGGATGCAGCGCGAGTTCCCTCGAAAGGGAACGTCTCAGGTTACGTATGTAACCATAGTTCCCTGAGATAGGGAACGAGACGCTGCGTCGCGTTGCCATACTCCCTGCATCCCTGTGATCGTTTTGCCTCGGCAGTATTTTGCTGAAGCCGGTTGCAACGGATGTGTATTTATCCTTTCCTGGTTGTGACGTCACCCGCCCGTGACGTTCACTCTCGCCATTGGACTAGTTGACAGTCGTGCATCAGACGCTATCACGCTGGAGGCGTTCCCAAAGCGTTCCTATCGGACGCAGCGTCTCGTTCCCTATCTCAGGGAACTATGGTTACATACGTAACCTGAGACGATCTGAACTTAGGACTTAAAGGGATAGTTCACCCAAAAATGAAAATTATCCGATGATTTACTCACCCTCAAATCATCCTAGGTGATTATGACTATCTTCTTTCAGACGAACACAATTGGAGATATATTTAAAAAATATACTGGCTTTACCATGCTTTGTAATGGTAGTGAATGGGGGAGTTTGAAGCCCCAAAAATGCATCCATTCATCATAAATATAATCCATATGATTCCGATGCATTTTTGAAAGAAAAAAAAATGTATTTAAAACTTTATAATCTAAAATTACTAGCTTCCACCTGCTTCTGAATTTTACACAAAATTAGGACAAACCGTTGAGTAATTTTTTTTTTTTTTTTTTTTTTTTTTTTTTACTTTTAACAAGCAGCAAAAATCATTTTTACAGTGTAGATTAAAAGATATGATAGACTGATAATTCCTGATTGTGATGTGTTTTATCTCCATCAGATTCCCATCGGCTCACTCTGGATCTGAACACAGTGAATAAACGCCTCCGTCTGTCTCAGAGGAACACAGTGA